>NW_028270139.1:18517643-18690143 GCF_037043375.1 Chiloscyllium plagiosum | reverse complement strand
ACTCATACAGACAGACACACATGCATACACATGCATACACACACTCATACACACACACAAATACACGCACACACATATGTACACACTCATACAGAGACACATACATACACACATGCACACAAACACACATTCATACACACGCACACACTCATACATACATGCACACACAAACACACGTGCATGTGTGCACACACACAGAAAACACTCATACAGAGACACATACATACACACACGCACACATAGACACACGCGCACACGTACACAAACACACACACTCATACACACACACTCATACAGAGACACATACATACACACACACACTCATGCACACACATGCACACATAGACACACACGCACATACATACACACACACTCATACACATACACACGCACACACTCATACACACACACATTCATACACACACACGCACACACACTCATACACACGCACACACACTCATACACACACACATACACCCACATGCACACATACACAAGCACACATACACACACACACTCATACAGACACATACATACACACACACACTCATACTCATGTATACATAGACACACACACATATACATACACACACACTCATACATACACACGCACACACACATATTCATACAGAGACAAATACACACACACTCATACAGACAGACACACATGCACACACATGCATACACATGCATACACACACTCATACACGCACACACAAATACACATACACACATATGCACAAACTCATACAGAGACACATACATACACACATGCACACATACACGCAAACACATTCATACACACTCATACACACATGCACACACAAACACGCGTGCATATGTGCACACACACAGAATACACTCATACATACACACACGCGCACACATAGACACACATGCACATACATACACACACTCACATAGACACACACACACTCATACAGAGACACTTACATACACACACTCATACAGAGACACATATATACGCACACACACTCACGCACACACATGTATACATAGACACACACACACATACATACACACACTCACATAGACACATATACACTCATACAGAGACACATACAGACACATACATACGCACACACACTCATGCACACACATGGACACATAGACACACACACATACATACACACACTCACTCACACACAGACACACACTCATACAGAGACAGGCGCACACACACACACATGCATACAAACACACATACACACGCACACACATGCACACACACACACACGCACACACACATGCACAGACACACACACTCATACACACACACGCACGCACACACTCGTACACACACACACACATGTACACACAAAGTCATATATACACACACACTCATACACACACACGCGCGCACACAGTCTTACACACAACTCACACACGCGCACACACTCATACACTCACATACACTCACACACACACGCACACACACACACACATATACATACACACACAAGCACACATACACACACATGCGCACACACATACACACACACGCACACACATACATACACACATGCTCATTCACACACACACAAACACACACACTCATCTGCACACACACACACATGCGCACACACACTCATATATACACACACACACACTCATACATACACACACGTACACACACACACTCATACACACACACACACTCATACACACACACATACACACACACGCGCACACAAACACTCATACAAACACACATTCATACACACACACGCACACACACTCATACACACACGCACACATGCACACACACGCACACACACTCATACACACACGCACACATGCACACACACACGCACACATGCACACACACACACTCACCTGCACACACACACACATGCGCACACACACTCATATATACACACACACACACTCATACATACACACACGTACACACACACACACTCATACACACACACACACACATACACACACACGCGCACACAAACACTCATACAAACACACATTCATACACACACACGCACACACACTCATACACACACGCACACATGCACACACACGCACACACACTCATACACACACGCACACATGCACACACACATGCACACATGCACACACACACACACTCATATACACATACACACACGCACACATACACACACACTCATACACATACACACACACGCACTCATACACACACACATTCATACACACACACTCATACGCACACACAGATACACTCAAACACACACGTACACCCACACGCACACATACACAAGCACACATACACACACACTCTCATACTCATGTATACATAGACTCACACACATATACACACACACTCATACATACACACGCACACACACACACTCATACAGAGACACATACACACACACTCATACAGACAGACACACATGCATACACACGTATACACACACTCATACACACACACACACAAATACACGCACACACATATGTACACACTCATACAGAGACACATACATACACACATGCACACATACACACATTCATACACACGCACACACTCATACACACATGCACACACAAACACACGTGCATGTGTGCACACACACAGAAAACACTCATACAGAGACACATACATACACACACGCACACATAGACACACGTGCACACGTACACAAACACACACACTCATACACACACACTCATACAGAGACACATACATACACACACACTCATGCACACACATGCACACATAGACACACACGCACATACATACACACACACTCATACACATACACACACACACTCATACACACACACATTCATACACACACACGCACACACACTCATATGCACACACACACACTCATACACACACACATACACCCACATGCACACATACACAAGCACACATACGCACACACACTCATACAGACACATACATACACACACACACTCATACTCATGTATACATAGACACACACACATATACATACACACACACTCATACATACACACACACTCATACAGAGACAAATACATACACACTCATACAGACAGACACACATGCACACACATGCATACACACGCATACACACACTCATACACGCACACACAAATACACATACACACATATGCACAAACTCATATAGAGACACATACATACACACATGCACACATACACGCAAACACATTCATACACACTCACACACTCATACACACATGCACTCACAAACACACGTGCATGTGTGCACACACACAGAATACACTCATACAGAGACACATACATACACACACGCGCACACATAGACACACATGCACATACATACACACTCACATAGACACACACACACTCATACAGAGACACTTACATACACACACTCATACAGAGACACATACATACGCACACACACTCATGCACACACATGTACACATAGACACACACACTCATACATACACACACTCACATAGACACATATACACTCATACGGAGACACATACATACACACACTCATAAAGAGACACATACATACGCACACACACTCATACACACACATGCACACATAGACACACACACATACATACACACACTCACTCACACACAGACACACACTCATACAGAGACAGTCGCACACACACACACACGCGCTTACAAACACACATACGCACACATACACACACACGCACATGTACACACACACATGGATGCACACACACACATACACACGCACACACACACACTCCTCAGGCACTGGCATCTGAAGACTGCTAGCCACTAGGTAGCCTCATGGCACATCTCGCTATACATGCAGCACATTTCTTCATTTCAGTGCAGCAACAGCTCAGGGAGCCATGGCAACTCTCAGTGTAAAACTGCAGAATGGACACTTCTCAGTGGCATGCAGCCAGCTCATGGACTGGACCAAGCAGTACCTCCCAGCTGTGCACTTGCTCTCTCAGCACCCACTCACTTTGACTCTACCTGGATACTTGCAGCATTTCTGTATTGCCTTACCATTTTCTCTCTCAGCCAGAGATATTGGGCTGACAGCATTTCTGTTTTGCCTTGCAATTTAATGCAGACACAAAGGAGAAAGTGAGGGCTGCAGATGCTGGAGATCAGAGCTGAAAATGTGTTGCTGGAAAAGCGCAGCAGGTCAGGCAGCACCCAAGGAGCAGGAGAATCAAAGTTTCGGACATTCCTGAAGAAGGGCTCATGCCCGAAACGTCGATTCTCTTGCTCCCTGGATGCTGCCTGACCTGCTGCGCTTTTCCAGCTACACATTTTCAGCAATGCAGACACAAAGCCAGGAAGATTGTCATGGTTGTTAGTAGCCTTCAGTCAAGTCAAGGAGATAGCCTTTGCTAAGGGAGTCCCAATACAAAAAAACCAAGGTCCATCTCCAATACCTATTGAGGAAGTTTCAACATAATGAAAATTCTGGGCTATCAAAGTCAAGATCCTCTTCACAAGAGGAGTGAAGAGCCAAATGTAGGCAGCATACCACCTATTTAACTCTGTCTGCCCTATTTTGCTCTGTGTTTCTCATGGAATGAGAGAGAGCTGAAGGCATCTTTACAGATGTAAGTGGATGGTTCAGTTGTTACTTTTGGTGCAAGTGGGTGGCAGTGAGTGAAGGAAGGCAACAGTGAGAGTGATAATGATTTTTAGGGAGAAGTGGGCAAAGTAGCAGAGATAGAGTGAGTGTGAGGAATCAGAATGAAAATGATATTACCGATGCTGGCACAAGGAACAGAGGTTCTTGACTCTCTTTCTTGAGTGCTGTTCATTCCTCCAGATGATGAGACTGCCTTAATCCCGTCCACCAGGATACCTGGGTCTCTGCCTGCAAAGTGGGTCACCAAGTTAACCTCCTCTGTCACTAAAGTCAGGAAAAGTACAGGGCTGCCCCAGACTAACACTGTTTAACTGGCTACACAACGGCCTTTTACAGACTGAGCCAGTGCTAGTAATGTTGGTCCATTTCATGATATCCTGGCAGTAAAGATTTTAAACTGGGGTTTCCATTTGTCCCATTGCAAATTGTAAATAGTTTGGTGTCAGTGGTGTTGCACTAAGCCTTTCGTCCAGTTTGAACAAAATAAGTGAACGTTGGTGTTTGCCGTTGGGACAGAGACCAGGGACTGACTGGTCAGCTGCATGAAGAGCTAGCATTGACTGGATGGGCTGTATGGCCCTCTTCCATGACTCTATGGCTCCTTTAAGGCACTGGCACAGACTTTAAATCTTGCAGCTATTTCAGAGCTCCTATCTCAGCTCGCTGTGCTTCAGGTGGCAAAGATGGTCCACGCAGATATCCAGACGGGAAAATTACAATGAGATCGATCCTAGAAATTCCAATGGGATCAGCATTCGATTCATATGCTGAGGGAAGAACATCTAATTAGACCGCATTTAGATTAGATTACTGACAGTGTGGAAACAGGCCCTTCGGCCCAACAAGTCCACACTGACTCTCCGTAGAGCAACCCATTCAGTCCCCTACATTTACCCCTAACTAATGCACCTAGAACTAGCATGGCCAATTCACCCAACCTGCACATGTTTGGACTGAGGAAGGAAACCAGAGCACCCAGAGAAAACCCACGCGCACACGGGGAGAATGTGCAAACTCCACACAGACAGTTGCCCGAGGTGGGAATTAAACCCGGGTCCCTGACGCTGTGAGGCAGCAGTGCTTATTCTGTCTGATATTGAATTAAGTCATTGCATTTGAATGAAACAGTTTGACAGCTCAATGTGAACACGAAATGCTAAGTATTTTTCTTGGTTCTGCAAACAGACAGTCAACAGTGTCTTAGGAGTGAACAATGTCAGCTAAAACCTCTCCAATACTGACTTCAGGCAGCAAGATTTTACCTGTGCTGATTGCTTTTCCTTCCCAATATTTGAAATTTCTTGTGAGTTCATCTTTATTGACTCCTAGGCAGCAAAAACTCCCACCAGATACTCGCTACTCGCTTTACATTCAGAACATGTACACTGAAGAAATTCAGCAGAAAGGTACCTACTGTTGTTTAATATGGATGAGCAGATGACTTCACTTCGAAACCAAATCAAATCTGGAAATTAATATTCCATCTCTTAACTTACAGCAAAAAGAAACATGGATGTGTTCCTACTTTCCAATTGAAGACTGAGGAGACAATTCAAAACCCAAACGTCAAACCGAGGATAGCTTAAGGTTTGATTCTGGAAATGAACTTTGATTTCAATGATCTGGAGGCTGTTGTAATTCTAAGGAGAAAATGAGAAGTAAAAAAATTTGTGAAGTAAGGAATACGTTCCTGAAACATCAAATCGATCAATGCAGCAAAACCTCATTTGCTGCCTCTGGGCTACCTACAGAATAAGTTATTTGATCACCAGAAACATTGATTGCTGTTTTGATTTCTTGTTTCAGATCAGAGCACTGCATCTGAGTTAGAAGAAAATGAAGAACTTTAATTTTGTGTATTCTGCTGCACAAAGATCAGTGCTGAAATCTCAAAATTTTACTGTTTATGTAAATGACTTTAATGAAGAGACCAAAAGGATTGCAAAATTTATTGATGCCACAAAGATGGACAGGAAAATAAGTAGAGAAAGGGAGTAGGAGGGGGGTGGAGAGTGGCAGGGGGAGGGAGGTGTGGAGTATAAGGTGGGGGGAGTGGGAGGGTGGGGGAGGGAGGGGGAGAATGGCGGGGAAGGGATTGGGAGGGAGGGGGAGGGAGGTATGGAGTGGCATGGGGAGGGAGTGGGAGGGAGGGAGAGGGAGGGAGAGAGTGGCGGGGGAGGGAGTGGGAGGGAGGGAGAGAGTGGCGGGGGTGGGAGTGGGAGGGAGGGGGAGGGAGGGAGAGAGTGGCGGGGGAGGGAGTAGGAGGGAGTGGGAGGGGAGGGAGAGAGTGGCGGGGGAGGTAGTGGGAGGGAGGAGGAGGGAGGGAAAGAATGGCAGGGGAAGGAATGGGAGGAAGGGGGGAGTGGGAGGGAGGGGGAGGGAGGTGTGGAGTGGCGGGGGATGGAGTGGGAGGGAGGGGGAAAATGGCGGGGGAAGGAGTGGGAGGGAGGGGGAGGGAGGGGGAAAATGGCGGGGGAGGGAGTGGGAGGGAGGGGGAAAATGGCGGGAGAAGGAGTGGGAGGGAGGGGGAGGGAGGGGGAAAATGGCGGGGAGGGAGTGGGAGGGAGGGGGAGGGAGTGGGAGGGAGGGGGAGGATGGCGGGGAGGGAGTGGGAGGGAGGGGGAGGGAGGTGTGGAGTGGTGGGGGAGGGAGGGCGAGGGAGTGGGAGGGAGGGAGAGAGTGGAGGGGGTGGGAGGGAGGGGGAAAATGACGGGGGGGATTGGGATGGAGAGGAAGAGTGGCAGGGAGGGTGTGGGAGGGAGGGGGAGAGTGGCGAGGGAGGGAGTGGGAGGGAGGAGAAGAGTGGCAGGGGAGGGCATGGGAGGGAGGAGGAGAGTGGCAGGGGGAGGGACTGGGAGGGAGGGGGAGAGTGGCAGGGAGGGAGAGGAGGGAAGGGTAGAGGGACGGGCGAGGGAGTGGGAGGGAGGTGGAGAGTGGTTGAAACTTTATTGCTGGAACAGCACAGCAGGTCAGGCAGCATCCAGGGAACAGAAGATTCGACGTTTCGGGCACAGGCCCTTCTTCAGGAATGAGCAGAGAGTGTTCAGCAGGAGAAGATAAAAGGTAGGGAGGAGGGACTTGGAGGAGGGGAGTTGGAAATGTGATAGGTGGAAAGAGGTCAAGGTGAGGGTGATAGGTCGGAGTAGGATGGAGGCGGAGAGGTCAAGAAGAAGACTGCAGGTCAGGAAGGCGGTGCCGGGCTGGAAGGATCCGGCTGAGACAAGGTGGGGGGAGGGGGGATGAAGAAACTGGTGAAGTCCAAGTTCATCCCCTGCGGTTGGAGGGTTCCCAGTCGGAAGATAAGACGCTCCTCCTCCGACCGTCGGGTTGTTGTGGTTTGGCGGTGGATGAGTCCAATGACCTGCATATCCTCGGTGGAGTGGGAGGGGGAGTTGAAATGCTGTGCCACAGGTTGGTTGGGTTGGTTCGTCCGGGTGGCCCAGAGGTGCTCTCTGAATCGCTCCGCAAGTAGGCGGCCTGTCTCCCCAATATAGAGGAGGCCACACTGGCTGCAGCGGATGCAGTAGATGATGTGGGTGGAGGTGCAGGTGAATCTGTGGCGGATATGGAAGTTTCCCTTGGGGCCTTGGAGAGAAGTGAGGGGGGAGGTGTGGGCGCACGTGTTGCACCTCCTGCGGTTGCAAGGGAAGGTGCCGGGAGTGGTGGTTGGGTCGGTGGGGGGTGTGGATCTGACAAGGGAGTCGCGGAGGGAGTGGTCTCTACGGAAAGCTGATAGGGGAGGGGAGGGAAATATATCCTTGGTGCTGGGGTCTGTTTGGAGGTGGCGGAAGTGACGGCGGATGATGCGCTGCACATGGAGATTGGTGGGGTGGTAGGTGAGGACCAGTGGGGTTCTGTCCTGGTGGCGGTTGGAGGGGCGGGGCTCAAGGGCGGAGGAGCGGGAAGTGGAGGAGATGCGGTGGAGGGCACCGTCGACCACGTCGGGGGGGAAATTGCGGTCCTTGAAGAAGGAGGCCATCTGTGTTGTACGTATTTTGAACTGGTCCTCCTGGGAGCAGATGCGGCGGAGACGAAGGAATTGGGAGAATGGGATGGCGTTTTTACAGGGGGCAGGATGGGAGGAGGTGTAGTCCAGGTAGCTGTGGGAGTCGGTAGGTTTGTAGTAGATGTCCGTGTTGATTCGGTCGCCTGAGATAGAAACAGAAAGGTCTAGGAAGGGGAGGGAGGAGTCCGAGACTGTCCAGGTGAATTTGAGGTCGGGGTGGAAGGTGTTAGTGTAGTGGATGAACTGTTCAACCTCCTCGTGGGAGCACGAGGTAGCGCCGATACAGTCATCAATGTAGCGAAGAAAAAGATGGGGGGTGGGGCCAGTGTAGTTGCGGAAGATGGATTGTTCCACATACCCTACGAAGAGGCAGGCATAGCTGGGGCCCATGCGGGTGCCCATGGCTACTCCTTTTGTTTGGAGAAAGTGGGAGGATTGGAAAGAAAAGTTGTTCAGGGTGAGGACCAGTTCGGTCAGTCGAAGGAGGGTGTCGGTGGAAGGGTACTGGGTGGTACGGCGGGAAAGGAAGAAGCGGAGTGCTTTGAGTCCTTCGTGATGGGGGATGGAGGTGTACAGGGACTGGATGTCCATGGTGAAGATGAGGCGTTGGGGACCGGGGAAGCGGAAATCCTGGAGGAGGTGGAGGGCGTGGGTGGTGTCACGAACGTAGGTGGGGAGTTCTTGGACTAATGGGGACAGGACCGTGTCGAGGTATGCCGAGATGAGTTCGGTTGGGCAGGAGCAGGCTGAGACGATGGGTCGTCCGGGGCAGTCAGGTTTGTGGATTTTGGGCAGGAGGTAGAAACGGGCGGTGCGGGGTTGTGGGACTATGAGGTTGGAGGCGGTGGATGGGAGGTCCCCTGAGGTGATGAGGTTATGGACGGTCTGGGAGATGATGGTTTGGTGGTGGGGGGTGGGGTCATGGTCAAGGGGACGGTAGGAGGAGGTATCTGCGAGCTGGCGTTTGGCCTCAGCGGTGTAAAGGTCAGTGCGCCAAACTACTACTGCGCCTCCCTTGTCAGCTGGTTTGATGGTGAGGTTGGGGTTGGAACGGAGGGAGTGGAGGGCTGCGCGTTCCGAGGGTGAGAGGTTGGAGTGGGTGGGGGGAGTGTGGGAGTTCAGGTAGCGGTTAATATCGCGGCGGCAGTTTGCTATGAAGAGGTCGAGGGCAGGTAGGAGGCCAGCACGGGGTGTCCAGGTGGACGGGGTGTGTTGGAGGTGGGAGGTGTCTTTCTCCAAACAAAAGGAGTAGCCATGGGCACCCGCATGGGCCCCAGCTATGCCTGCCTCTTCGTAGGGTATGTGGAACAATCCATCTTCCGCAACTACACTGGCCCCACCCCCCATCTTTTTCTTCGCTACATTGATGACTGTATCGGCGCTACCTCGTGCTCCCACGAGGAGGTTGAACAGTTCATCCACTACACTAACACCTTCCACCCCGACCTCAAATTCACCTGGACAGTCTCGGACTCCTCCCTCCCCTTCCTAGACCTTTCTGTTTCTATCTCAGGCGACCGAATCAACACGGACATCTACTACAAACCTACCGACTCCCACAGCTACCTGGACTACACCTCCTCCCATCCTGCCCCCTGTAAAAACGCCATCCCATTCTCCCAATTCCTTCGTCTCCGCCGCATCTGCTCCCAGGAGGACCAGTTCAAAATACGTACAACACAGATGGCCTCCTTCTTCAAGGACCGCAATTTCCCCCCCGACGTGGTCGACGGTGCCCTCCACCGCATCTCCTCCACTTCCCGCTCCTCCGCCCTTGAGCCCCGCCCCTCCAACCGCCACCAGGACAGAACCCCACTGGTCCTCACCTACCACCCCACCAATCTCCATGTGCAGCGCATCATCCGCCGTCACTTCCGCCACCTCCAAACAGACCCCAGCACCAAGGATATATTTCCCTCCCCTCCCCTATCAGCTTTCCGTAGAGACCACTCCCTCCGCGACTCCCTTGTCAGATCCACACCCCCCACCGACCCAACCACCACTCCCGGCACCTTCCCTTGCAACCGCAGGAGGTGCAACACGTGCGCCCACACCTCCCCCCTCACTTCTCTCCAAGGCCCCAAGGGAAACTTCCATATCCGCCACAGATTCACCTGCACCTCCACCCACATCATCTACTGCATCCGCTGCAGCCAGTGTGGCCTCCTCTATATTGGGGAGACAGGCCGCCTACTTGCGGAGCGATTCAGAGAGCACCTCTGGGCCACCCGGACGAACCAACCCAACCAACCTGTGGCACAGCATTTCAACTCCCCCTCCCACTCCACCGAGGATATGCAGGTCATTGGACTCATCCACCGCCAAACCACAACAACCCGACGGTCGGAGGAGGAGCGTCTTATCTTCCGACTGGGAACCCTCCAACCGCAGGGGATGAACTTGGACTTCACCAGTTTCTTCATCCCCCCTCCCCCCACCTTGTCTCAGCCGGATCCTTCCAGCCCGGCACCGCCTTCCTGACCTGCAGTCTTCTTCTTGACCTCTCCGCCTCCATCCTACTCCGACCTATCACCCTCACCTTGACCTCTTTCCACCTATCACATTTCCAACTCCCCTCCTCCAAGTCCCTCCTCCCTACCTTTTATCTTCTCCTGCTGAACACTCTCTGCTCATTCCTGAAGAAGGGCCTGTGCCCGAAACGTCGAATCTCCTGTTCCCTGGATGCTGCCTGACCTGCTGTGCTGTTCCAGCAATAAAGTTTCAACTTTGATCTCCAGCATCTGCAGACCTCACTTTCTCCTCGGGAGGTGGAGAGTGGCAGGGGGAGGGAGTGGGAGGGGAGTTGGAGAGTGGCAAGGAGAGGGAGGGGGAGGGAGGTGGAGGGTGGTGGGGGAGGGAGTGGGAGGGAGGGGGAGTGTGGTGGGGAGAGGGAGGGGGAGGGAGGGGGAGAGTGGGAAGGGGATACTGACTGGAAAAGTACATATGCAAGAGGGAGACAGCAAGCGATAATATCATAAAGAGAACGGAGAAATTCTCTCTTGGTTGCTAGGGATCAATTTTGGCAAAATTCAGAGTTTTTGAAATGGTCACAACCAGCAGAACAGCCCCTGAACTCCTCTCCCCAAGCTGTTCTTACAATGAACCCCAACTCTCACAACACCCCTCAAAGTGAACGTTCATTGAATTTGCAACTTGCCCTCCAGATGGATCTCCCCTTAAAGTTATATCCAGGTGGCTCAGGGCTGAAATGCAGATGTCATTTCCTCCCTCTGAGATGAATAAACATTTCATTTCTCTCATCCTTCTCACGACTGCTGTAACCTGATGTAGTCTGAAGACCGGTAACCTTAACACTCTTTATCTGGCTCCAAATACTAAAATTTGATGTTGCCATCCAATCTTACTCAGAATAAATAAATCTTAAATTGTCTGCATCCCTGAAGTTCAGACACTGTAGAAAGTATGTACTTTATCTCTGATTGTTAACTCTGTACAACCTTGTGATAGGGTGTTACTTTATGTATAGATCCAAAACTAGAACTTGTGGTTTCAGAGCAGAAGATGATTTCTATATTGAGGGCAGCATAGTAAACAGGCATTGTAGTCATTGATATCCTACTGCCATCTACAATATCAGGCAGTACTGAAGACAAAGGATGTTTCCACTTGCACTGGTTACAAGTTTGAATTAAAGATTCATAAGATTTCACAGGAGGAAGAAACTCTTTGTGGAGCATAGCATGGGCTAGAGTCAATGCCTTACAAGTATGCATTAGACAATATTATTTTGTGGATTAAAACATGTGCGCGTGTGTAGAAATATGTAAGACTCATAACTGTAACATGAATGCATTTCTCAAATTATCAATGACATTTTGATCATTCTTAAAATTGTTTTAGTCTGGATTAAATGCCAGGAACTTCCCTGTTATGGTCCACTTTGTTATACATGACCAAACCTTTGTGTAGTCAGCTTCCACTGCTGGTTCTCATAATTATGTTTCCTTCTTTACATCAAATAAAGGAAGCTTGTCAAACAGTACTAGATGAATCAGCCTCTGCTCTTCCTTTCTAATGACAATTGAAAGTTACTAAAGAACCACATCTTTTATTTTATTTTAACTCCTACTCAGCTAATAATATGTTTCCCTGTCTGATTACAAAGTACAAGATAACATTTTCAAGTACAGCTTAATTATTTTATAGATTGTAATGATAGTAGGCACTGTTTACTTTTTTTTTGCTATACTCCATTTGAGCAAACCCCAGTATCATGTAAATAATGACATTGTGGATAATTTTCGCATGCATAATCCAATATTGTCCCAGATTCATTATTTAGCCAGGAAGTAAGAAGTATTTGTTGGTGAGGCCTGTGTGCAGTTCTGGTCGCCCTGTTATAGGAAAGGTATTATTAAGTGGAGAGGGTACTATTTCTTGCCCTCCTCTTAATGATTTCAATGTTCTTGCATTTGCTGTGAACATGATGGGTCTGGCCATCTGCACCATGTCCTGGACAGTGGGGGAGAGCAAGTGTTTCTTTTAATCATTCTGGAGGTTTTAAAACAGGACTTCCCCTTACTAACACATGCAACGGAGCAAGGATACTCTGAGTTACTGTAGTGGAAAGGTTGTCACTTGGCTTCAGCCTAAGATGCTCAGAAACTTGACTGAGATTTTGCAGATAGAGAGCGTGAGAGAGAGAGAAAGAGCACAAGAACTAAATTGCTTTCGTCAAAAGATTCTCCGAAGCTTTGGTGGAAGTTAGGATGACCAGCTGTCCCATATGTTAAGGGATTGTCCTTCATTTTGAGTGTTTGTCAGGTGTCTCTTGTGCCATGCTATTTGCTCCTTAGTTCTAGCCTCTGTTGGAAATTGGAACCTGGGAGTCTCTTCAGTGATGTGTGTGTGACTGCAGTTCCGTGAATTGGTTAGTAAAGAGGTCTCAGTGATTTGACCCACAGTGATCAGCCACGATCCATCTTCAGCAAGTGTTTCATCCAGTTCATCCTGATACAGCCCAATCTCCTGATCCCATGGTTGAACTGCCTCTTAGAGTCATAGAGATGTACAGCGCGGAAACCGACCCTTCAGTCCAACTCATCCATGCGAATCAGATATCCTAAATTAATCTAATCCCATTTGCCAGCATTTGGCCCATATCCATCTAAACCCTTCCTATTCATATACCCATCCAGATGTCTTTTAAATTTTGTAATTGTACCCACCTCCACTATTTCCTCTGGCAGCCCATTCCATACACACACCCCCTTTTGTGAGAAAAGTTGTCCCTCAGGTCCCGTCTGAATCATTCCCCTCTCCCTTTCAACCTATGTTTCTAGTTCTGGACTCCTCCCAACCCATGGAAAAGACCGAGCCTATTCAGCCTCTCCCTGAACCTCAAATCCTCCAACCCTGTAAATACTTTCTGAGCCCTTTCAAGCATCACAGGATCCTTTCAATAGGAGGGAGACCGGAATTGCATGTACTGTTACAAAAGTGGCCTAACCAATGTCTTGCGCAGTCGTAACATGACGTCACAACTCAAAGAACCGTACAGCACAGAAACAGACCCTTTGGTCCAGCCAGTCCATGCTGACCATGTTCTCAAACTAAACTTGTCACACCTGCCTGCCCTGGCCCATATATCTCCAAACCTTTCCTATTCATGAATTTATCCAAATGTTTCTTAGACATTGTAACTGTACCTGCATCCATCACTTTCTCTGGCAGTTAAGTTCACACACAAACCACCCTCTGCATAAAAAAGAAATTGTCCCACATGTCCTTTTTAAGACTTTCTCCTCTCACCTTAAAAATATGTCCCTACTTTTGAACTCTCCCACCCTTGGGGAAAGACCCTTATCATTCATCTTATACGTACCCCTCATGATTTTATAAACCTCAATAAGGTCACCCCACAACTTCCTGTGCCTCAGTGAAAAAGGTCCCAGCCTTTCCAGTCTGCTTTAACATTTCAAACCCTCCGACTTCGCCAACATCCTAGTAAATCCTTTCTGAATCCTCTCCACTTAATAATACCTTTCCGAAAACAGGGCGACCAGAACTGCACACAGTGTTCCAGAAGAGGCCTCACCAACAACCTGTACAACTCAACATGATGTCCCAAATCTTCGACTCGATGGTCTGAGCAATGAAGACAAACGTGCTAACTGCCGTCTTAACCACCCTGTCTATCTGTGACACAAACTTCAAAGAATTACGTACCTGAACCCCCTAGGCCTCTCTGTCCTACAACACTACCCAGGGCTTACTATTAATTGTAAGTCCTGCCCTTGTTTGTTTTACCAAAAAGCAATACCTCATATTCATCCAAATTAAACTCAATCCACTCCTTAGTCCATTGACCTAATTGATCAAGATCCCTTTGCAATCTTAGATAACCTTCTTCACTGTTCACTATACTATCAATTTTAGTGTCATTTGCAAACTCAATAAACATTCCCACCAATATTCTCATCCAAATCATATATATAAATAACAAACAAAAAAGGACCCAGAACCGATCCCTATGGAACACCACTGGTCACAGGCCTCCAGTCCAAAAAAATAGCTCTCCACCAACACCCTCTGTCTCCTGACAAAAAGCCAATTTTGTATCCAGTTGGCAAGCTCAACCTGAATCCCCTGCAATCAAACTTTACTAATTAGTCTATTATGCGGAACCTTGTCAAAGGCTTTACTAAAGTCCAAATAAACAACATCTAACACTCTGCGCTCAACAATCGTTTTGGTTACTTCATTAAAATATTTGTTTGAGAGACATGATTTTCCTTGCACAAAACCATGCTGACGATACATAATCAATCCATTCCCCTCCAAAAGCATGTAAATCCTATCTTTCAGTATCACCTCTAACAATTTACCCACCACCAATGTCAGACTCATAGGTCTATGTTTTATGTCATAAGAATTGTCTACACTGGAGTTAATATTTGCAGTGAAATTGGAAAGGAACAGAAAGCTCTATTAGATCCAATGACTTACCTGAGTGTTACTATTGATACAAGGAGCCAGATTGTCTGCTCAACAACCTGTCAATTGTCACTTGGGGATGCCAAATAATTGCCCGCAGCTCACTTGTTTAATGTTAATGAAGCCCAAGGCCCAGTATTATGTGCACCTCAGGCCAACTGAGAAGTGCAAGGCTATTCCCTCAGTAACTTTATTGGGAGAGATTTCAACACAATAATGGCTTACCATGTATGCCAGACACCTGGCTGATAAAAAGATTCCAAGGAATGTGATTCAAAGACAGCGGCAGTAATTCAAAACTGGTTCTACTGACCAAAGGAAATGGCATTGACTTGTAAATTTATCAAAATGCCATTGTTACGCTGGTGAAAAAATATTCTGAACATATATTAAAGGGCCTAAAGATCCACATGGGACTGCCTGCTCTGCCATGAAATTGGACATTGAGCAGAAACAATGGCTAGAAATGTTTGAGGTGGAAGAGGCCCTGGTTGCAATCAGGCAGTGACTGCCCCAGTTCAGTGTACACCACACCCTGGGATCTGCTGGTGGGTCAGGCCCCAGGAGCTGCCAATCCAATCACCACTACTATGGAGGCCCATGGATGGGCTGCACCTAGAGGAAGGTGCTCTCTCATGGTAATGTGAGTGAAGTCTGGGGACTGCTGGGGTCAGTCACACAGAATCTGGCAAAGATCGCGGGGTGGTTGGTAATGACAAACTGCTATGATGCTACAGGGGCAACCATGGCTGCTAGGGGATCACCTCTGTAGGTCAAAGATCATTCAAGAAGAAAGGCCCTTCTGTTCACAAAGTTTGCAAGGAGGCCACGAAAGTTGATGTGGCAGCATCCCCATGTGATGGAGAGCACCCCCCACCACACCCCCCTCCTCCCCACATCCACCACCACCAGGTGGCTCAGTGGTTAGCACTGCTGCCTCACAGCACCAAAGTCCCAGGTTCGATTCCAGCCTCAGGTGACTGTCTGTGTGGAGTTTGCACATTCTCCCCATGTCTGCGTGGGTTTCCTCTGGGTGCTCTGGTTTCCTCCCACAATCTAAAGATGTGCAGGTCAGGTGAATTGGTCATGTTAAATTGTCCACTAGTGTTAGCGTTAGGAGGGAAATGGTTCTGGGTGGGTTATTCTTCGGAGGGTCGGTGTGGATTGGTTGGGCCGAAGGGCCTGTTTCCACACTGTAAGGAATCTAAAAAAAAATCTAAAAAAAAACAGTACTAGTGGCAAAATGTCAGCAAAAATGGGAAAGAGGCCTAATTCAATTGTAGGTCTGTTACTCCTGAAGTGGCATCCACTTGAGACAGTGTCAGGTGCGCCACTCAACATTTCCCCTTGCCAATTTTGCTGCCACCCTATCTCCCTGCCCTATCCCCAAAGTCCCTGTAAGATTTGGACACATGTCTAAACATGTTCACAAGATCTCCTCTAAATTGTTGTTGAAGTAAGGATATTCAACCCAAAAAAGCCTGTGGGTGTTTGTAAATTTAAAACTTCAACACAATGTAAGTTCTTCAATGTTGTCAAAAACAAACACTCACTTTATTTAAATGTCCACCAGTGTGGGATTCATATTGGTTGGCACTGATTTTCAAGTGAAAAAAAAAGTAAAGATTAGGATAGACATTATAAATAATCAATAATTTCAGCATTTGTTTTACAAAAGTCTTTCCTAATATTTCTATAATTCTTAGAACTATGTGTAATGTCATTAATTTATAATTAATTTTAATTACTCATTCAGTGAGTGTGAGTATGACTTGAAAATTGTCTTAAATCCAGTAAAATGTTGGATGCCCTTTGGTCCAGCTCAGGAACTTTATCCTTGAACAATAAGTGCAATAAGCTTTAGGGTGTGAATCATTGCTGAGTAACACACTATTAGATGGAACTATGAGAGCACTACAGGGGACATTTTCTCAAAGGAAGTGCAGCATAAGCAGATAGAACTGGCTCTTCAGATCTGAAAAGAGCTGAGACATCAGTTAGTCAGCTGGATACCTTTGCTGACAGGAACTAGGACTCATTCAGACTAATGACTTTTTGACAACAAGAGACAGATAACCACAATTCCTGCGCACATCAGGTTGTTGCTGCAATGTTAGGAAAATATATTATGAAAGCGTGATACAACAATAAGGATCTGATCAATAACAATGCCTTGTCACCCAAGGCAAATGACAGTAAATCCATTGCTCATCATAATGTTAGTGTCATGTTGCCAAAATATATTCTAAACATGCTTTAATAACAATTTGGCTTAAAATATGCATGACTTATTGCAGGGGACAATTTAAAAAAATGAAAAATGAATGCATTGTAATTCTGTGAGGTAAATTACTTGCTTAATCATTTTCTTTCCCCCATTTACATAGAGATGCAACTTCAGCCAATTCACCTCCTGCCCTCTCCATCACTACCCACCTCCTACAACATTTCTCTGTATTTTCAGGATGTTGGTGCAGGAATTCCTCGATGACACAGAGCATCAATGATTTTCCCTCCATTTAGCTTAATGTTACAGGGTATAGATGCTATAGGAAGGATCAAAAAAGGAGCAGAGAGGAAGGGAAAGTGGCATTTTTTGATAAGGGATAACTTTATGGCTGTATTTAGGGAGGATATTTCTGGGAATACATCTAGGGAAGCTATTTGGGTGAAGCTGAGAAATAAGACAGGATGATCACTTTATTGGGATTGTACTGTAGACCCCCAAATAGTCAGAGAAACAAATTTGTAAGGAGATCTCAGTTATCCATAAGAATAATAGGGTGGTCATAGTAAGAGATTTTAACTTTCCAAACATAGACTGGGACTGCCATGGTGTTATGGGTTTGGATGAAGAGGAATTTGTTAGGTGTGTACAAGAAAATTTTCTGATTCAGTATGTGGATGTACCTATTAGAGAAGGTGCAAAACTTGACCTACTCTTAGGAAATAAGGCAGGGCAGGTGACTGAGGTGTCATAGGGGGTGCACTTTGGGGCCAGCGACCATAATTCTATTAGTTTTAAAATAGCGATGGAAAAGGATAGACTGGATCTAAAAGTTGAAGTTTTAAATTGGAGAAAGGCTAATTTTGATGGTATTAGGCAAGAACTTTCAAAAAGTGATTGGGGGCAGATGTTTGCAGTTAAAGGGACGGCTGGAAAATGGGAAGCCTTCAAAAATGAGATAATGCGAATCCAGAGACAATATATTCCTAGTAGGGTGATGGGCAAGGCTGTAGGTGTGGGGAATACTGGGATGACTAGAGAAATTGCAGTTTCGGTAAAGAATAAGAAGGAAGCATATATCAGGTACAGACCGCAGAAATCGAGTGATTCCCTAGAAAAGTATAAGGACAGTAGGAGTATACTTAACAGGAAAATCGGGCTGGCAAAAAGGGGACATGAAATAGTTTTGGCAAATAAGGTTAAGGAGAATACGAAGGATTTTTACAAATACATTAAGGACCAAAAGGCGAGAATGGGGCCCTTTAAAGATGAGCAACGCAACCTATTAGTGGAACCACAGGAGATGAGGGAGATTCTAAATGAGTATTTTGCATCAGTGTTTACTGTGGAAAAGGATATGGAAGATAGAGAATGTGAGGAAATAAATCTTGAAAAACGGCCATATTACAGAGGAGGGACGGCTGAACATCTTAAAATGCATAAAGGTGGATAAATCCCCAGGACCTGATCAGGTGTACCCTAGAATTCTGTGGGAAGCCAGGGAAGAGATTGCTGGGCCCTGTGCAAAGACATTTGTATCATTGATAGCCATAGGTGAAGTACTGGAAGACTGGAAGTGGGCTAACAGTTAGCTAACTGTTTAAGAAAGGTGGTAAGGAAATGCCAGGGAACTATAGACCAGTGAGCCTGACATCGGTGGTGGGCATGTTGTTGTGGGAATTCTGAGGGACAGGATTTGCATGTATTTGGAAAGGTAAGGACAGATTAAGGATAGACAACATATCTTTGTGGGTGGGAAATCATCTCTCACTAACTTAGAGTCATAGAGTCATAGAGATGTACAGCATGGAAACAGACCCTTTGGTCCAACCCGTCCATGCCGACCAGATATCCCAACCCAATCTAGTCCCACCTGCCAGCACCTGGCCCATATCCCTCCAAACCCTTCCTATTCATATACGCATCCAAATGCCTCCTAAATGCTGCAATTATACCAGCCTTCGCCACTTCCTCTGGCAGCTCATTCCATACACTCTCTGTGTGAAAAAGTTACCCCTTAGGTTTCTTTTATATCTTTTCGCTCTCACCCTAAACCTATGCCCTCTAGTTCCAGACTCCCCAACTCCAGGGAAAAGACTTTGCCTATTTACCCTATCCATGCCCCTCATGATTTTGTAAATCTCTATAAGGTCACCCCTTAGCCTCCGACGCTCCAGGGAAAATAGCCCCAGCCTATTCAGCCTTTCCCTATAGCTCAAATCCTCCAACCCTGGCAACGTCCTTGTAAATCTTTTCAGAACCCTTTCAAGTTTCACAACATCTTTCCAATAGGAAGGAGACCAAAGTTGCACGCAATATTCCAACAGTGGCCTAACCTATGTCCTGTATAGCCGCAACATGTCCTCCCATCTCCTGTACTCAATACTCTGACCAATAAAGGAAAGCATATCAAATGCCTTCTTCACTATCCTATCTACCTGAGACTCCACTTTCAAGGAGCTATGAACCTGCACTCCAAGGTCTCTTTTATTTTAGATTAGATTACTTACAGTGTAGCAACAGGCCCTTCGGCCCAACAAGTCCACACCGACCCTCCGATGAGCAACCCACCCAGACCCATTCCCCTACATTTACCCCTTCATCTAACATTATGGGCAATTTAGCATGGCCAATTCAACTAACCTGCATATTTTTGGACTGTGGGAGGAAACCGGAGCACCCAGAGGTAACCCATGCAGACACGGGGAGAATGTGCAAACTCCATACAGACGGTTGCCTGAGGCAGGAACTGAACCCGAGTCTCTGGACCTGTGAGGCAGCAGTGCTAAACACTGTGCCACTGTGCTGCCCACTTTGTTCAGCAACACTCCCTAAGACCTTACCATTAAGTGTATAAGTCCTGCTAAGATTTACTTTCCCAAAATGCAGCACCTCGCATTTATCTGAATTAAGCTCCCATCTACCACTTCTCAGCCCATTAGCCCATCTGGTCAAGATCCTGTTGTAATCTGAGGTAACCCTCTTCGCTGTCCACTACACCTCCAATTTTGGTGTCATCTGCAAACTTACTAACTATACCTCTTATGCTCGCATCCAAATCATTTATGACAAAAAGTAGAGGACCCAGTGCCAATCCTTGTGGCACTTCACTGGTCACAGGCCTCCAGTCTGAAAACCAACCCTCCACCACCACCCTCTGTCTTCTACCTTTGATCCAGTTCTGTATCCAAATGGCTAGTTCTCCCTGTATTCCGTGAGATCTAAACTTGCTAATCAGTCTCCCATGGGGAACCTTGTCAAACGCCTTACTGAAATCCACATAGATCACATCTACCGCTCTGCCATCATCAATCCTCTTTATTACTTCTTCAAAAATTTCAATCAAGTTTGTGAGACATGATTTCCTATGCTCAAAACTATGTTGACTCTCCCTAATCAGTCCTTGCCTTTCCAAATACATGTACACCCTGTCCCTCAGGATTCCCTCCAACAACTTGCCCACCACCGAGATCAGGCTCATAGGTCTATATTTCCCTGGCTTTTCCTTACCACCCTTCTTAAACAATGGCACCACGTTAGCCAACGTCCAGTCTTCCGGCACCTCACCTGTGACTATCAATGATACAAATACCTCAGCAAGAGGCCCAGCAATCACTTCTCTAGCTTCCCACAGAGTTCTAGGGTGCACCTGATCAGGCCCTGGGGATTTATCCACCTTTACCCATTTTAAGATATCCAGCACTTTCTCCTCTGTAATATGGACATTTTGCAAGATGTCACCATCTTTTTCCCCACAGTCTATAGCTTCCATATCCTTTTCCACAGTAAATACTGATGCAAAATACTCATTTAGTATCTCCCCCATTTCTGAGGCCTTCCTGATCTTTGAGGCGCCCCATTCTCTCCCTAGTTACCCTTTTGTCCTTAATATATTTGTAAAATCTCTTTGGATTCTCCTTAATTCTATTTGCCAAAGTTATTTCTTGTCCCCTTTTTGTCCTCCTGATTTCCCTCTTAAGTATACTCCTACTTTCTTTCTACTCTTCTAAGGATTCACTCGATCTATCCTGTCTATACTTTACATATGCTTCCTTCTTTTTCTTAACCAAACCCTCAATTTCTTTAGTCATCCAGCATTCCCTATACCTACCAGCCTTTCCTTTCACCTGACAGGAATATACTTTCTCTGGATTCTTGTTATCTCATTTCTGAAGGATTCCCATTTTCCAGCCGTCCCTTTACCTGCGAACATCTGCCCCCAATCAGCTTTCGAAAGTTCTTGCCTAATACCGTCAAAATTGGCCTTTCTCCAATTTAGAACTTCAACTTTTAGATCTGGTCTATCCTTTTCCACCATTATTTTAAATCTAATCGAATTATGGTTGCTGGCCCCAAAGTGCTCCCCCATTACACCTCAGTCACCTGCCTTGCCTTATTTCCCAAGAGTAGGTCAAGTTTTGCACCTTCTCTAGTAGGTACATCCAAATACTGAATCAGAAAATTTTCTTGTACACACTTATCAAATTCCAGTTTTTTGAAGAAGAAACAAAGATGAAGGTAGGGCAGTGGACATTATCTATATGGACTTCAGTAAGGTCCCTCATGGTAGCTTGATTAGCAAGGTTAGATCTCATTGAATGCAGGGAGAACTAGTTATATGGATACAGAACTGGCTCAAAGGCTGAAGATCGAGGCTAGTGGTGGAGGGTTGCATTTTCAGATGTGAGATGTGTGACCAGTGGTGTGCCTCAGGTATTGTGCTGGGTCCACTGTGTTTTGTCATTTATATAAATGATTTGGATATGAGCATAAGAGGTATAGTTAGTATGTTTGCAGATGGCGCCACGATTATAGGTGTATTGGACAGCAAACAGGGTTACCTCAGAGTACAACAGGATCTTGATCAGATGGGCCAATGGGCCAAGAAGTGGCAGATGGAGTTTAATTTAGATGAACATGAGGTGCTGCATTTTGGAAAGGCAAGTTAGGGCAGCACTTACACACTTAATAGAATCATAGAGTCATAGAGATGTACAGCATGGAAACAGACCCTTCGGTCTAACCTGTCCATGCTGACCAGATATCCCAACCCAATCTAGTCCCACCTGCCAGCACCCGACCCATATCCCTCCAAACCCTTCCTATTCATATATCCTGGGCAGTGTTGCTCAATAAGTAGACTTTCAAATGGAGATTCATAGTTCCTTGAAACTGGAGTTGTAGGTAGATAAAAAAGTGAAGAAGGCATTTAGTATGCTTGCCGTTGTTGGTCAGTGCATTGAGTATAGGAGTTGGGAGGTCATGTTGCAGCTGTACAGGACATTGGTTAGGCCACTGTTGGAATACTGCTTGCAATTCTGGTCTTCCTGCTATAGGAACGAAGTTGTGAAACTTGAAAGGGTTCAGGAAACATTTACAAGGATGTTGTCAAGGTTGGAGGGTTTGAGCTATAGGTAGAGGCTGAATAGGCTGGGGCTGTTTTCCCTAGAGTGTCAAACCCTGAGGGGGTGACCTCATAGAGGTTTATAAAATCATGAGGGACAAGGCTAGGGTAAAAAGACAAGGTCTTTTCCCAAGGTAGAGGAGTCCAAAACTCGAAGGCATAGGTTTAAGGGTGAGAGGGGGAAAATGTAAAAGGGATCTAAGGGAGAACTTTTTCACATAGAGGGCAGTGCGTGTATGGAATGAGCTGCCAGACGAGGTGGTGGAGGTTGGTACAATTATAACATTTAAAAGGCATCTGGATGGGTATATGGATAGGAAGAGGGATATGGGCCAAATGCTGGCAAATGGAACTAGATCAGTTTAGGATATCTGGTCAGCATGGACAAGTTGGACTGAAGGGTCTGTTTCTGTGCTGTACATCTCTGACTCCATGACTCTAAAGGAATGAAGTGAGGAATTTGCTGATTATTGCAAATTTCTATTTTCAGATAATGAAGCAGTCTATATATAAAAGCAAGATGACCAGGACACTATCCAGGCTTGGACTGAAAATGTCAAGGAATATTCATGCGGTACAAATGCCAAGAAATGGTGTTGATCTGCCATATATAATCTAACCATCTTCCTTTGGCCTTTGGTAGTATAACTGTCAGTGAATTTGCCAACTACTCAAATTCTGAGAGCCATCATTACTAAGAATTTAAAACAAATACTGCAGATATAAGCGCAGGTCAGAGGCTGGGAATATTGCATTGAGAAACTCAAGTTTTGACTTCTCAAAGTATACCTAACATCTAGCAGACACAGATCAGGAGTGTAATGAAATGCTTCCCACCTGCCAGGATGAATGCTGCTCCGAATGATAAATCCCCGAACCATAAAAATTTCACTCCAGCATAGCGAAGAAGATGGCTTTGAGATTGTGGCCGTTTTGATCATTATTTTAAAATTCCATAGATTCTTGAGCGGTACCTTTGAAGTGAAAAGAGTCAAATGTAATCCCACTATTTAAGAAGGAAGGCAGAGGGAGAGTGAAAGCCTAACTAGCATTAGTCTGACATCAGCACAAAGAATAATGTCAGAATTTATTGTAAAACATGTAATACCTGAAAATTCTGAAAACAGTGATATAATTAGTCTGGGTCAACATGGTTCTATAAAAATGTGATTTCTTTTGAGGATATTCATTGGAGTACTGATGGATTTTTGGAAAGCTTGTACAAGTGCCACACAGCAACTTAGGAAATAAAACAGTTTGAAAGCAGAGTAGGAATAAACAGACCATTCTCTAATGGCATGTTGTCAGGGCCAATGTCAGATCCAAAACTGTTCACAATCTATAGGAATGATTTGAATATGGGGACTAATCGTAGTATTTTCAAATTTGCTGATGGACAAAACTGAATGGAAATGTAAGCTGTTAGGAGGATCCAGAATGCTTCAAGACCACTGGGGCTGCATGGTGGCTCAGCGGTTAGCACTACTGCCTCACAGCGCCAGGAACCTGGGTTCGATTCTAGCCTCAGGCGACTATCTATGTGGAGTTTGCACATCCCATGTGTCTGCATGCGTTTCCTCCCACAATCCAAAGGTGTGCAAATTAGATGAATTGGCCATGCTACATTGCCCATAGTGTTCAGGGATGTGTAGGTTTGGTGCATGAGTCAGGGGTAAATGTAGAGTAATAGGGTCTGGGTAGGTAACCTTTCCAAGGGTCAGTGTGGACTTGTTGGGCCAAATGGCCTGTTTCCACACTGTAGGGATTCTATGGAGACTTGGTCAGGTTACATGAATGAGCTAAAACATGGCAGATGGAACATAACCTGATGTTTGTCCTTTCAGAAGGTTAACACAGAAAGGCAGAATATTTCTGAAGTGACAAGAGGTAGGGAAAAGTGGATGGTCCAAAGGTACCTGGGAGTTCTTCGTTCATGGGTCACAATAAATTGGCATACAGGTGCGGCAAACAATTAGGAAGCAAAGTGAGATTTGAGCAGTAGAGTAAGGATGCACTGGTGAGTTGTACAGATCCTGGTGAGGATTATTGTGGACAGATTTTACCTTGTTACTTAAGAAGGAACATATTTGCCGTAGGGGGAATGCAATGGAGATTGACCAGACTAATCCCTGGAATGATGGGGTTGTTTAATAAGAATAGACTGAGGAGTCTAGATTTGCAATCTCTTAAATTTTGAAGCATGAGGGGTGATCTCATTGAAGATGACAGAATTCTTACACAGTGTGCCAGGATGAATGTGGATAGAATGTTTTCTCTGGAAGATGAGTCAATGGAACATAATCTCAAGACCAGCATTTGGCAATTTTAGAGGAAAGTGAGAAGGAATTTCTTCATCCAGAGGGATTGAGTCTTTGGAATTCTTTATTCAGAGGGCTGTGGAAATTCAATCAGTGAGGACGTTCAAGGTAGAAATCAATACAACACATGAGTGGGTTTGAGAGACCAATGACCTAATCCTGCTCCTATTTGTTATGTTTATGTTAATTGACTCTGGCTAGGAGGTCCCCGAGAGGTAAAATAGAGAAGTAGTTGCAACAACTGCACTGTTGTATCTGAGCGTACTATATCACCACCATCCCCATCCCCCAGCTTGCTTCTGGGAATAGGCGTATCAGGGCACTGTAAAATTCCACCCACAGACTGCCTAGTAGGCCATCTTTGTGGAATTGAACATGACTTAGGGAATGAGCAGAAGCAAGATATGGAAGACAGAGACAGTAGGGAAATAGATGGTGACATGTTGCAAAATGTCCAGATTACAGAGGAGGAAGTGCTGGATCTCTTGAAATGGGTAAAGGTGGATAAATCCCCAGGACCTGATCAGGTGTATCTGAGAACTCTGGGGGAAGCTAGAGAAGTGATTGCTGGGCCTCTTGCTGAGATATTTGTATCATCGATAGTCCCTGGTGAGGTGCCATAAGACTGGAGGTTGGTTAACATGGTGCACAGTTTAAGAAGGGTGGCAAGCACAACCCAAGGCACTGATTCGGGGTAGTCAACTTTGCTTTGTGCGTGGGAAATCATGTCTCACAAACTTGATTGAGTTTTTGGAAGAAGTAACAAAGAAGATTAAAGAGGGCAGAGCAGTAGATGTGATCTATATGGACTTCAGTAAGGCGTTCGACAAGCTTCCCCAAGGGAGACTGATTAGCAAGGTTAGATCTCATGGAATACAGGGAGAACTAGCCATTTGGATACAGAACTGGCTCAAAGGTAGAAAACAGAGGGTGGTGGCGGAGGGTTGTTTTTCAGACTGGAGGCTTGTGACCAGTGGAGTGCCACAAGGATCTGTGCCAGGCCCTCTACTTTTTGTCATTTAGATAAAAGATTTGAATGCGAGCATAAGAAGTACAATTAGTAAGTTTGCAGATGACACCAAAATTGGAGGTGTAGTGGACAGCGAAGAGGGTTACCTCAGATTACAACAGGATCTGGACCAGATGGGATAATGGGCTGAGAAGTGGTAGATGGGAGCTTAATTCAGATAAATGCGAGGTGCTGCATTT
Organism: Chiloscyllium plagiosum; assembly: GCF_037043375.1. Taxonomy (NCBI): domain Eukaryota; kingdom Metazoa; phylum Chordata; class Chondrichthyes; order Orectolobiformes; family Hemiscylliidae; genus Chiloscyllium; species Chiloscyllium plagiosum. Next base: position 18,663,421 of record NW_028270139.1, on the reverse strand, counting down.
TGGGAAAGTAAATCTTAGCAGGACTTATACACTTAATGGTAAGGTCCTAGGGAGTGTTGCTGAACAAAGAGACCTTGGAGTGCAGGTTCATAGCTCCTTGAAAGTGGAGTCTCAGGTAGATAGGATAGTGAAGAAGGCGTTTGGTATGCTTTCCTTTATTGGTCAGAGTATTGAGTACAGGAGGTGGGAGGTCATGTTGTGGCTGTACAGGACATTCGTTAGGCCATTGTTGGAATATTGTGCGCAACTCTGGTCTCCTTCCTATCGGAAAGATGTTGTGAAACTTGAAAGGGTTCAGAAAAGATTTACAAGGATGTTGCCAGGGTTGGAAGATTTGAGCTATAGGGAGAGTTTGAACAGGCTGGGGCTCTTTTCCCTGGAGCGTTGGAGGCTGAGGGGTGATCTTATAGAGGTTTACAAAATTATGAGGGGCATGGATAGGATAAATAGACAAAGTCTTTTCCCTGGGTTTGGGGAGTCCAGAACTAGAGGGCATAGGTTTAGGGGGAGAGGGGAAAGATATAAAAGAGACCTAAGGGGCAACGTTTTCACACAGAGTGTGATACGTGTATGGAATGAGCTGCCAGAGGAAGTGGTGGAGGCTGGTACAATTGCAACATTTAAGAGGCATTTGGATAGGTATATGAATAGGAAGCGTTTGGAGGGATATGGGCCGGGCGCTGGCAGGTGGGACTAGATTAGGTTGGGATATCTGGTCGGCATGGACGGGTTGGACTGAAGGGTCTGTTTCCGTGCTGTACATCTCTGCGACTCTATGATTCTAAGTGAGGAGGAGGATGAAAATGGGGAGAAAGAAAAGAGTGAGGAAGAGGAAGCAGTAAAAGGGAGGCTGCAACGTGGCTTCTTTCTGCCATAAAGAACTAAAATGCCACTCAATTCAAGCTCATTTCCCCATTCCTCAGCAGCACGTACCATATTCCTTCCCTTCCCATTGGCACTGACCACTACAACATCTGCTTGGCCACAAAGCAAACTTAAATGTCTCAACAATGTAAACGTTTAGCATTTGGGCGGCACGATGGCACAGTGGGGGCAGCACGGTGGCACAGTGGAGGTGGCACAGTGGTTAGCACTGCTGCCTCACAGTGCCAGGGACCCGGATTCAATTCCTGCGTCAGGCGACTGACTGTGTGGAGTTTGCACGTTCTCCCCGTGTCTGCGTGGGTTTCCTTCGGATGCTCCGGTTTCCTCCCACAGTCCAAAGATGTGCAGGTTAGGTGAATTGGCCATGCTAAATTGCCCGTAGTGTTAGGTAAGGGGTAAATGTAGGGGAATGGGTCTGGGTGGTTTGCTCTTCGGAGGGTCGGTGTGGACTTGTTGGGCCGAAGGGCCTGTTTCCACACTGTAAGTAATCTAATTACTCGAACATTAGAATTAAAGGCTAGTAAATTCCCTGGAGCTGATGGGTAGCATCCCAATATTTTAAAAGAAGATGATATGGTGGTGTTGAATACAGGGGAATTAATCTTCCAATAAACTTTACATTTGGGAGAAATCGCACAGGATTGGAAAATTACCCAGAAACACTCTTAGTCAAAAAGGTAGGAAGATAAAACCTGGTAACTACAGGCCAGTTAGCTTTAACACCTGTTGTTGAGAAAATGCTAGTCTATTGTAAAGGATGCAGTAGCAGTGCATTTAGAAACCTATAATACCGTGAAGCAGAATGAGCGCAGCTTAATGAAGGGCAAATCACACCTAACAAATTTATTAGACTTATTTGAAGGGTTAACAAGTGGCATAGATAACATCAAATCAACAGATGTTACATTTTTCAATTTGCAGAAGGTATTTGATAAGGTACCACACATTTATCTATTTAATAAGAGCCCATAGTATTGGGAGTAGGCAGGCAGGAGGCTGGAAGAACACAACAAACCAGGCAGTATCAGGAAGTGGAGAAGTTTTTGAGGTTAATTGAAATCGGAGAGCTCAATGTTGAGTCTTTCAGGCTGTAGGCTGCCCTGGCGGGAGATGAGGTGTTGTTCCTCCAATTTGCGCTCTGGTTCATTTTGGCAATGCAGGAGACCAAGGACTGTCATTTTGGAAAAGGAATGGTTGGGAGAATTGAAATGGGTGGTGACTGGGAGGTCCGGTCGGCCTCTGTGGACCCAGCTGCAATGCTCAGCGAACCATTCCCTAAGTTTAGATTTGGACTCCCCGATGTAGAGAAGACCACATCAGGAGCACCTGATACATTAAACTAGGTTGGAAGAGAGGAAGGTGACCTCTGTCTCACCTGGACGGAGGTGAGGGGCTTGATATACCGGCAGGTTTTGTATCTTTTCTGGTTGCAGGGGCAGGTACCTGGAGTGTCGGCGGGGGGAGTCGGTGGGGAGAGTGGTGCATACCAAGGACTTTGAAGGGAATGGGTGGGGTGGGGAGTGGAATATGTTTTTGGTGGTGAGGTCTAGTTGGAGCTGGCGGAAATGTTTGAGGAAGATGGCTCACTACAAATCTACAGACTCCCATAATTACCTGGACTACACCTCCTCCCAGCCGGTATCCTGCAAGAACTCCATTCCATTCTCCCAATTCCTCTGCCTCTGCTGCATCTGCTCAGACGAGGAGACATACCACGCGTGAGCATCCCAGATGTCCACCTATTTTGAACACTATGCTTTTCCTCCCTTGCCATCCAGACAGCCCTCCGCTGCACCACCTCCATTTCCCATTCCACCGCTCTAAATCTCTCAACGTAATAAAGACAGAGTCCCCCTTGTCTTCACCTACCACTCCACCAGTCTCCACATCTAACACATCACCCTTAAACACTTCCGCCTCCAGCTCGGGGGACTCAGCATTGAGTTCTCCAATTTCAAATAACCTCCCTCCCTATTCCCCTGACTCCCTTCCCAGTCCCTCCCCCTCCCTGCCACTGCTCTGTTCCACCAACCAGACTCATTCCTCCTATTGACCAACCAGGTCGTAACCGCTATCTGTCTTCACCTATCCCCACTTCACCACCTGCCCTCACTTCCCCCTTTTTCTGCAGCTCCCCCCACACAAAGATTAGTGATTTACTTAGCATTCCTGAAGAAGGGCTTATGCCCGAAATGTCGATCCTCCTGCTCCTCGGATGCTGCCTGGTCTGCTGTGTTTTTCCAGCACCACATTTTTCAACTCTGGATATCCAGCATCTGCAGTCCTCACTTTCTCCTAGTGAGTGTATTATTGCCAAGTTTGCCAATGATACCAAAATAGGTGGCAAGGTAAGTAGCAAGAATGACACAACGAGCCTCCAGAGAGATGTAGACAAGTGAGTGGGTGTAACTTTGGCAGATGGCATATCATGTGGGAAAGTGTGAGATCAAGCATTTTGGGAGGAAGAAAATGATTTAAATGGGGAGAGACTACAGCACAGAGAGATTTGGAAGTCCTTTTGCATGAATCACAAAACTCGAGCCTCCAAGTTCAGCAAAAATAGGAAAGACAAATGGAATGCTGGCCTTTAATTCAAAGAAAATGGCATAGAAAAATAGGGAGACCTTGCTAACCCTGCACAAGACACTAGTCAGACTACACCTAGAATACTGTAAACAGTTTGTGTCCCTGACATAAAGATATACTGGCATTGGAAGCAATCCAGAGAAGGTTCATGAACTGATTTTGGATTTGGGGATTTGGGAGTTTAGAAGAATGAAAGGAGACCTTATTGAAACATATCAGATTCTTAGGGGGCCTGACAGGGTTTATACAGGGTTTATACATTTCATTTGTGGGAGAGTCTCGGAGCAAAGGGTGACATCTCAGAGTCAAAGTTTCAAACAGAGGAGGATTTCTATTCTCTCAGATAATAAACAGCCTGTGGAATTCTTTACCACAAAAGAGTTTGACATGGGTTGTTCATATATTCAAGGCTGAAAGAGACTTCTACAGTGAAGAAATCAAAGGCCACGGGGAAATCACAGGACAGTGAAGCCAATGAATATTAGTTCAGCCATGATTTCATTGTTTAGTGGAGTAGCCTTAATGGGCAGAATGCTCTCTCCTGCTTCTACATCTTATGATCTTAGTGAAAAAACATTGACATTTTTTGAAATCTTGAAAAGTAATTAAATTCTCAAGAAATGAAACTGTACATCTGTCAAAGGAGGTTTCCATTGCTAGTGAGGTGGGTTTATAGTCTTTGAACCTCCATACAATGTCAAAAGTTTACTCCCTTGCCCCCCCCCGATTGCACCAACGTTAATTCTTTTTCTAACACATTTTGTGGAAATCTTGTGGGCCAACACTGCTTTCACACCTTACATAGGTTCTGGAGGTAGGTTTGCTCGCTGAGCTGGAAGGTTCGTTTTCAGCTCAGCGAGCAAACCTACATTCAGAACCTCAACCTGAGCTACAAATCTTCTCAAAACTTGTTAACTTTACATTGGTCTTAAAATTGAATCTCTCAGTCGGTTACAGATGTCACAAAATTTCGAACAGAGCAGGACACCTCAAACAGCAACTTCCTGATTTCGAGACTTAACTATACGTGTGCATTCCAGACTTGGCTCTCTCATTTATTCAATTAAAAAAAATGAATGCTGTTAGCCACACCCTAGTTTCTGTGCAATATCTGGGTCCATTTGTTTTTCATGTTGGTTTTTGGGGTAAGTGGTGGCCAGGAAACTGGCAGAAAATGCCTCCTCTTCTTTGATTGTACCCTGAGGTATTATATTCTGAGAAAGCAGATGGAAAAAAGATTAGTGATTTACTTAACAATAAATTCTATACTCAAATCTTTGGACTAGATTTTGAACAAAATGAAAGACAACAAAAGGGATATTTATATTCTTTTAGATTACAAAATTTAAAAGAAGACAATATAAGTTGATCTTGGAAATAACACCTATATTAATCTGTGTCAGTCACATTATTCATTGTGCTGTTTTCTGTTAGAAAGAGGGAGGGATGGGGGGATCATTTGTTTTAACATAAGGTCTTGACAATATATTGGACAGATCAAGGAATGAAACCCCAATCAAAAAAGAACAACTGAAAGACTTTGGAAATGTTGGAAATTTATATGCACTCAGTCAAGATAGTAAATAGGTAAAGATGGTAAATAGGTAAAGATAGTAAATAGGTAAAGATAGTAAATAGGTTGAACTGGAATATTCATCTTCTTTTCTTGTTTCTCAATAGTTATTTTTTTTTGTAATAAGACACTTCAGATTAAGGTGGATACTGGGTGATACGGTGGTTCAGTGGTGAGCACTGCTACCTTACAGCACCAGGGACCTCAGTTCAATTCTAACCTCGGGCAACTGTGTGGACTTTGCACATTTGCACATTCTCCCTGTGTCTGCATGGATTTCCTCCGGGTGCTCCAGTTTCCTTCCACAATCCAAAAATGTGCAGGTTAGGTGAGTTGGCCATGCTAGGTTTCCCATAGTTCTCAGGGATGTGTGGGTTAGCTGCATTAGTCAGTGGTGAGGGGTCCATGTAGAGTAGTAGGGGAATGGGTTTGGGTGGATTACTCTTCAGAGGGTCAGTGTGGCCTTTTTGGGCCAAATGGCCTGTTTCCAAAATATAGGGATTCTATGATTCTTTTCTGGTAAAATAAATAGCTTAATGTGGAATAAATAAGAAAACAGAAAAGAAAAATTGCATAGCTCCACTGCCCTGAATGAGTAATTATATAATTAATTCAGACTAATGAAACTGGGAAAATACCAAATTTATTGATATTGTAAATGGTCATCTGCTTTGTTAGAGACAGTCTGTTTCAGCATTTGGCTAATTATAATAACAGAAATTATATTAGTAACATTTCTAATTGTTTTGGGTAAAATTATTAGGTCTCACATCATACATGTGCCTCCTTGTTGTTACTGTGAAGAACATTGGGGGAGAAATTTGATTTAAACATTTGTCAAAAATGAGTGCGTATTGGATCAGTTGCTTCATTCTTTGTAGCATCTTACATTCAGTCTGAATGCAGTCAAAATGGCAATCAATATCAGGTGCTGTGTATAGCAACTGGTGGATTCCATGTCACCAATTCTGCTCCATCGATAAGGTAAATTTCTGCTCAAAATATTGTTGTCAATCTAAATGTTTTGAGAAGAAAGTTTTCCCAGTGTTTCTGTTTTCTGACAAAAACATGTGGGCCACATTGACAGGGCATCACATCAATGATTACAGTTTAGTTGGATGAGTGATCTCTTTTCGAAGAATTAATGGGACTTTTAGAATTGGCCTTTTAAATTCAGTGAGGCTGACAGTCTGTTGCACATTTACTCTAGTTTGTAAGGATGCACAACATTATTTTCTTAATAACTCAATGGTATCAAAAATTCCACGTGCCAAAGTTTTAATTCTCCTTAAATCCTTAAATCTTCTGCGGGGCATGATGCTGGAGAAACTCAGCAGATCTGGTTGCACCTCTGAAGAGAAAAACCGAGTAAACATTTCAAGTCTGACATGACTTTGCTTCAGAACTTCAGAATGCGAAACACTAATTCTGTTTCTCTCTCCACAAGTGGTGCCGGGACTGGTTGAGTTTCTTTACCATTTTCTGAGTTCCCATGATAATGGTTCTCCCACAGCGTTAAGCAGAGGATTCCATGACTGTTGGGATATGTTCAAGTCAAGCCAGCGTGTGACTTGACAGGGGAGTTGAAATAATGGTGCATCCACAACATAAATGCTCTTCCATTTCTTGGTGGGAGATGTTACAGTGAGGGAGGAACGTGCTATTGAGGCAGTTAGTAGACGATACACACTGCAAGCAAGGTGTATTGTTAATGAGGAGGAGATGTAGGGATATTAGAACTTCAGTCCATGGCACAGACACTAATTAAACAACTGTTGTATCCTGACCTATGGATTTATGATATTTTTGAGTGTTATAGTAACTGCACCCAGAAATATGAATGGTGAGACTTCCATGAATTCCTTACTGGTGTCTTGTCGATAGTGAGTGGTTTGCTCAGTGATGATTGCCAAGATGTTGGTGGTGGGTCATTTGGAAATGGTTATGCTGTTAAATCTAGATGTCTTTTATATAGCATTTATATAGCATGAAGGTTAACTAGAGAAAGTGAGGACTGCAGATGCTGGAGACCAGAGTTGAAAGGTGTGGTGCCGGAAAAGCGCAACAGGCCAGGCAGCATCCAAGGAGCAGGAGATTCTCCTGCTCCTCGGATAGTGCGAAGGTTTCCTACCACTCAAGGTTAGATACCATCCTGATCCTGCAGTGGGCAGATTTAGCTGTTTCATTTTCAGAGAAGTTGTGAATTGGCAGCAAGCAGTATTAATATTCTATCAAGCAAATGGTCATAGATAAAGATAGTAAAAATAGTGGAGCCTAAGACACATCCTTAAGGAATTGCTGCACCAATGTTATCTATCTTGACAAGCTTTCAATAACCATAACTTTGTCATGGAAACAATTTTTGCTGCTGGACATTTCTCTCTTTGTCTCTCTTTATGGTTCCTTTTTGTCATTCTCAATCGGAAGCTGCCTTTGTGCTATTCCTTTGGTATTCAGCTCTTCTGTTCACATCTGGATCAAAACTGCAATAAAATCTGGAGCAAAGCGATTCTCATTGAACCTGATGTGGAGGTGCTGGTGTTGGACTGAGATGGACATGTTAATTGATAAAAATCACACAATACCAGGTTATAGTCCAACAGGTTTGTTTGGAAGCACTAGCTTTTGGAGCGCTGCTCCTTCATCATCTTAAAGAAGTTCTGGGATTTTCATATTAATGAGCTGAAACTTGCAACCCATTCTAAAAGATGAAAAATATAACAGCAATCTAGGTTTGTTCAATATATCTTATCAATTGCATGACACCTTGATCTTTTACTGTAAATTCTCTGTCTAATGATCCTGCCCCACTACTTACCTGATGAAGGAGAAGTGCTCTGAAAGCTGGTACTTCCAAACAAACCTGTTGGATATAACCTGGTGTTGTGTGATTTTTTATCGATTAACATGTCATTGAGGTATCACTTGTTGGAACATGATTCTGTTTTATTAATAGTTAGGAGTGGGCTGGAGGGAAATTACCAATATTTAATCTGTGCTGTCAATTATAGACAAGACCCTATGAACACTCATTAAAGTGTGGCAGGGTGATACAGTCATAGAATCAGATGTACAGCATGGAATTAGACCCTTCAGTCCAACTTGTTCCATGTCACCCAGATATCCCAAACCAATCTAGTCCCATTTGCCAGCACTTGGCCCATATACCTCTAAACCCTTCCTGTTCATATACCCATCCAGATGCCTTTTAAATGTTGTAATTAAACCAGCCTCCACCACTTCCTCTAGCAGCTCATTCAACACATGCATCACACTCTGCATGAAAAAGTTGTCTCGTAGATTGCTTTAAAACGTTTCCCCTCTCACCCTAAACCTATGCCCTCTAGTTTTGGACTTCCCCACCCCAGGGGAAAAACCCTTGTCCAATAGGGTATGGCTGCATTGACCAACTCGGAGAGTGCCATAGTTAGTTTGAAGCATAGGTCTTCAGCACTCTGACCTTGTTTGGACCCTAAGGTTTGTTGGGCCCAGTGTGCTCAGTGAATGCCCAATGACAAAGTGAGTAAACTGAATTTGCTAGAATCTGCAATGTCCGATAGCAAAGCACTTGGGAGAAGGCCAATTAGGATTGTGTATTTACACTGTTCCATTAGTCTCAAGTCAAGGGATGCAGGGGGTGAAAGGGGTGAGGATCGTGAGGATGGGTCCTTCACCTTCCCCTCTTTCATCACCAGCAGGAAGTGAGTATAGATGAAGTAGTTTCCAGGCAAGGGAATGACACTTTTGTGTCCTGTGTAAGTCTCAGCATGACTCATCTTATTTATACCATGAGGATCCGAAGAGATTGCAGCCTTTATGAGGAAAACAGCAGCTTAGTCGCCGCTCCTGTGCTTTTGGGAACCAAAAATGGGAACTGGATTATTTTGTCCAGGCCCACTTAAACTTTCAAGGCTGCTATCCGACAGCACAGCTGGCCAGGAATTTTGCTGTTCTTCACTCATACGAGAAGAGTGGTGGATCTCAGGAAATGATGGTCCTTTATCCAGTGAGGCACAGGAAATAACCCCCAAGTTTGCTTCTCAGGAGTATGATGAGTTAGAAGATTTCAGCTCAGACAGCAGGAGAGTATCTACCTTTAACTTCAGCGCCATTATGAACATACAGTAAATACTGGAATTGCTGCAGTTATCCGGCCCAGACACCTGCTGGCCTGTGGCAGTCTCTTGGCCTGGCATGGTGGTCTCTTGGCCTGGTGTGGTGGTGTCTTGGCCTGGCGTGGTGGTGTCTTGGTCTGGTGTGGTGGTGTCTCGGCCTGGTGTGGTGGTGTCTCGGCCTAGTGTGGTGGTGTCTCAGCTTGGTGTGGTGGTGTCTTGGCCTGGTGTGGTGGTGTCTCTTGGCCTGGGGTGGTGGTGTCTCTTGGCCTGGTGTGGTGGTGTCTTGGCCTGGTGTGGTGGTGTCTCTTGACCTAGTGTGGTAGTGTCTTGGCCTGATGTGGTGGTGTCTTGACCTGGCGTGGTGGTGTCTTGGCTGGGTGTAGTGGCATCTCGGCCTGGTGTGATGGTGTCTCGGCCTGGTGTGGTGGTGTCTTGGCCTGGTGCGGTGGTGTCTTGGTCTGGTGTGGTGGTGTCTCAGCCTAGTGTGGTGGTGTCTCAGCCTGGTGTGGTGGTGTATCAGCCTGGTGTGGTGGTGTATCAGCCTGGTGTGGTGGTGTCTCTTGGCCTGGTGTGGTGGTGTCTTGGCCTGGTGTGGTGGTGTCTCTTGGCCTGGTGCGGTGGTGTCTTGGTCTGGTGTGGTGGTGTCTCAGCCTAGTGTGGTGGTGTCTCTTGGCCTGGTGTGGTGGTGTATCAGCCTGGTGTGGTGGTGTATTGTCCTGGTGTGGTGGTGTCTCTTGGCCTGGTGTGGTGGTGTCTTGGCCTGGTGTGGTGGTGTCTCTTGGTCTGGTGTGGTGGTGTCTTGGCCTGATGTGGTGGTGTCTTGGCCTGGCGTGGTGGTGTCTTGGCTGGGCGTGGTGTGTCTTGGCCGGGTGTAGTGGCGTCTCAGCCTGGTGTGATGGTGTCTCGGCCTGGTGTGATGGTGTCTCGGCCTGGTGTGGTGGCGTCTTAGCTGGGTGTGGTGGTGTCTTGGCCTGGCGTGGTGGCGTCTTGGCCTGGTGTGGCGGTGTCTTGGCCTGGTGTGATGGTGTCTTGGCCAGGCATGGTGGTGTTTCGGCCTGTTGTGGTGGTGTCTTGGCCTAGTGTGGTGGTGTCTCAGCCTGGTGTGGTGGTGTCTTTTGGCCTGGTGTGATGGTGTCTCTTGGCCTGGTGTGGTGGTGTCTTGGCCTGGTGTAGTGGCATATTGACCTGGTGTGGTGGCGCCTCGGCCTCGTGTGGTGGTGCTTCGGCTGGGTGTGGTGGCGTCTTGGCCGGGTGTGGTGGTGTCTTGGCCTGGTGTGATGGTGTCTTGGCCGGGCATGGTGGTGTTTCGGCCTGGTGTGGTGGTGTCTCGGCCTAGTGTGGTGGTGTCTTGGTCTAGTGTTGTGGTGTCTCAGCCTGATGTGGTGGTGTCTTGGCCTGGTGTGGTGGTGTCTCTTGGCCTGGTGTGGTGGCGTCTTGGCCTGGTATAGTGGCATCTTGGCCTGGTGTGGTGGTGCCTCGGCCTGGTGTAGTGGCATATTGACCTGGTGTGATGGTGTCTTGGCCGGGCATGGTGGTGTTTCGGCCTGGTGTGGTGGTGTCTCGGTCTAGTGTGGTGGTGTCTCGGTCTAGTGTTGTGGTGTCTCAGCCTGATGTGGTGGTGTCTTGGCCTGGTGTGGTGGTGTCTCTTGGCCTGGTGTGATGGTGTCTCTTGGCCTGGTGTGGTGTTGTCTTGGCCTGGTATAGTGGCATGTTGGCCTGGTGTGGTGGTGCCTCGGCCTGGTGTGGTGGTGTTTCGGCCTGGTGTGGTGGTGTCTTGGCCGGGTGTGGGGTGTCTTGGCCTGGTGTGGTGGTGTTTCGGCCTGGCGTGGTGGCATCTCAGCCCAGTCTCTTGGCCAGTGTGTGAGTGGGTCCTGCCTAGGTATGTTCCGGAGGCAGCAGGAGGAGATCGAGGAGGCAGCAGCTTCAGTAGCAGTAGCAGTGATGACATTGTGGCCCAATGCAGGAAGAGCGAGCGATGAGGGAGGTCCCTCGGTGTCTGTGGTGGTGGTGTTGAGGACAGGCAGCTGAGGTCTCCTGGAGGATGAGTTAAGTGGAGACTCATCAAAGACTGTTGAACCTTTAACTTTATCCCTTTATTTTTCTAGTTTATATTAAGAAGGACTTTAGTGTTAGCTATTACCTCATTTCCTTATTCTCTACTTATTCTATGAAGGTAATGCTTAACTTTTCAAACTTTGTTTCTTTTACTACTTTATACCTAAGATTTTTATACCTAGGTACTTTTGTAACTAAGATGGCGCCGTGTGCAGTAACATTATATGTGTTTCACCGTACTCCCATATTTCTCTACTTGAGTACATGTGACAATAAAATCTAAATCCTCATAACTTTAAAATGGTTTAAATAATGATTTGATGAAGACACAACTTCCTACTCCTGACAACTATTCAAAATCTTGTTTTGGAGGCTGCCTATCAGGATATTGGAAGAGAAAAGTGTTTGGATAAGGTTTGGTAGTGGTGCCTCTTGCTATCAGTTATGTTGCTGACCTGTGCTGTCAAAACCTGCGCAGGAATAATAGGAAATAATAATAGCAGCTAATTTTGTTTGATTTTATTTTGATTCAGATTCAGGAAAAGTAAAATTGGAAAATACAGAAGTTCCTATTGTATATGGTAACAGTTCTGAAGGGATAAATGTTTATGTTGCATTGACTCTGCCCATTCTACTGATGACACTTGCAATCTGTGGGTGGAGAAAAGTAGATTCTAATTCTGGAGGAAATAGATGTATCTGTACCAGTTTCCTAAGATACTAGTAATTATTCCTGATCAAATCTAGTTTTACTTACTGTTATCAAGGAATAAACATTTTTGCTATCTAAGAACTGTGCCTTTTCTATAGATACTCTACAAGTGTATCCATTATCATTAAACACAAGATAAACCCAAGGCATAGCAAAGACAAAGGAGGATTACTGGCAGTGAACTACCTCAAACTATCCTCACCCAGATCCACACACCGACAACAGCTAGTAAATGTCACAAGATCCCAGAAATGTGGGAAATACAATGGTGTCTTCATGATAGCATACTCTAACATTTAAAGGAGAAAGTGAGGACTGCGCAGATGCTGGAGATCAGAGCTGAAAATGTGTTGCTGGAAAAGCACAGCAGGTCAGGCAGCATCCAAGGAGCAGGAGAATCGACGTTTCGGGCATGAGCCCTTCTTCAGGAATGAGGAAAGATGTGCCCAGCAGGCTAAGATAAAAGGTAGGGAGGAGGGACTTGGGGGAGGGGCGTTGGAAATGCGATAGGTGGAAGGAGGTTAAGGTGAGGGTGATAGGCCAGAGTGGGGGTGGAGGCGGAGATGTCAGGAAGAAGATTGCAGGTTAGGAAGGTGTTACTGAGTTCGAGGGTTGGGACTGAGACAAGGTGGGGGGAGGGGAAATGAGGAAACTGGAGAAATCTGAGTTTATCCCTTGTGGTTGGAGGGTTCCTAGGCAGAAGATGAGGCGTTCTTCCTCCAGCCGTCATGTTGCTATGGTCTGGCGATGGACGAGTCCAAGGACCTGTCCTTGGTGGAGTGGGAGGGGGAGTTGAAGTGTTGAGCCACGGGGTGGTTGGGTTGGTTGGTCCGGATCCCAGAGGTGTTCTCTGAAACGTTCTGCAAGTAGGCAGCCTGTCTCCCCAATATAGAGGAGACCACATCGGGTGCAGCGGATGTGGACGCAAGTTTTGCATTTCTTGCGGTTGCAGGGGAAGGTGCCAGGAGTAAAGGTTGGTTTGGTGGGGGGTGTGGACCTGACGAGGGAGTCACGGAGGGAGTGGTCTTTTTGGAACCCTGATAGGGGAGGGGAGGGAAATATATCCCTGGTGGTGGGGTCCGTTTGGAGGTGGCAGGAATGACGATGGATGATATGATGTATATGGAGGTTGGTGGTGTAGTAGGTGAGGACCAGTGGGGTTCTGTCCTGGTGACGATTGGAGGGGCGGAGCTCAAGAGCGGAGGAGCGGGAAGTGGAGGAGATGCGGTGGAGAGCATCGTCGACCACGTCGGGGGGGAAATTGCGGTCTTTGAAGAAGGAGGCCATCTGGGGTTGTTTGGTCTTGGAACTGGTCTTCCTGGGAGCAGATGTGGCAGAGACAAAGGAATTGGGAATATGGGATGGCGTTTTTACAGGGGGCAGAGTAGGAGGAGGTGTAGTCTAGGTAGCTGTGGGAGTCGGTCGGTTTATAGTAAATGTCCGTGTTGATTCGGTCGCCCGAGATAGAAATGAAAAGGTCTAGGAAGGGGAGGGAGAAGTCTGAGACGGTCCAGGTGAATTTGAGGTCGGGGTGGAAGGTGTTGGTAAAGTGGATGAACTGTTCAACCTCCTCGTGGGAGCACAAGGCAGTGCCGATACAGTCATCGATGTAGCGGAGGAAAAGGTGGGGGGTGGTGCCAATGTAGCTGCGTAAGATGGACTGTTACACATATCATTCAAAGAGGTAGGCATAGCTGGGGCCCATGCGGTTGCCCATGGCTACTCCTTTGGTTTGGAGGAAGTGGGGGGATTGGAAAGAGAAGTTGTTCAGAGTGAGGACCAGTTCAGTCAGTCGAAGGAGGGTGTCAGTGGAAGGGTACTAGTTGGTACGGCAGGAAAGGAAGAAGCAGAGTGCTTTGAGTCCTTCGTGATGGGGGATGGAGGTGTACAGGGACTGGATGTCCATGGTGAAGATAAGGCGTTGGGGACCGGGGAAGCGAAAATCATGGAGGAGGTGGAGGGTGTGGGTGGTGTTTTTGAGGGTTGGGACTGAGACAAGGTGGGGGAGGGGAAATGAGGAAACTGGAGAAATCTGAGTTCATCCCTTGTGGTTAGAGGGTTCCTAGGCGGAAGGTGAGGCGCTCTTCCTCCAGCCGTCGTGTTGTTTTCGAGGGTTGGGACTAAGACAAGGTGGGGGGAGGGGAGGGGATGGACACCACCCACTCCCTCCACCTCCTAGAGCACCAACTAGAGAGGCAAATATATGCTTCAGAGACTCAAATGGGAGAAGTCAGTTCCAGCTTGTGAGGCATTCGTACCAGTTTATGGGAAAATGTGCACATTAGCATTAGAGTGGTCTGTGTGTGAATTATGTTGGAACCAGCGTTATTACGAACTGCATAACTAAGGAAATAGAGAGGTTTCTAAACTAGGTACTGGGACGTGGAGGGCAAGAAATTAAATGTGAAAAGATATGGTCTTTCAAAGACTGGAAATAAGGTAAGAGGAAAATAGCAATATAGGAAATGGTTAGAAAATGGCCGAAAGATGTAGAGCAAGAAAATACCTTGGAAAGCATTAACAATCAATATTACAAAGACACCAAAAAAACAAAACAAAAGGCTTTGTATCTGACTGTGGTAGCATGCATATTAAACAGCTGATAACACACATTGAAGCAAATAAGTAAGATCTGAAAATCATTAAGGAAATGTGGCTGCAGAATGACAAGAATTTGGTACAGAATGCTGAGGGGAATATGTTATTCAAGAAGAATAGGAAGAGAGGTAAAGGTAGAGGGGTAGCAATGTTAATCAAAGGTAGCATTTGTACAATAGTTAGAGGTGATCTTGGTTTGGGAGATTAGGATATGGAATTGGTTTGGGTGGAAATGAAGAATAGAAAGGAAATGAAGTCACTAGTGGGAGACTTGACATGCAGTTTGAAGTACTGCTGAGGGCAGTCTTCAGATTTCTCAGAACCCTGGGAATTAAAGTTGGAGTAGGAGGGAATGCAACAATTATGTGGGTGCTGAATGTAAGGTGGATTTTTAAGGTGGAAAGGCACAGTGGCTGCCTCTGAGCACCAGAGACCCAGGTTCAATTCCAGCTTTTGGTGACTGTCTGTGTGGAGTTTGCACATTCCCCCATGTCTGCATGGGTTTCCTCCGGGTGCTCTGCTTTCCTCTCGCAGTGCCAAGACACGCAGGTTAGGTGAATTGCCCATAGTATTCAGGATGTGAAGGCTTGTTGGATTAGCCAAGGGAAATGCAGGGCTACAGGGATAAAGTAGAGGAGTGGGTCTGGGTGGGATGCTGTTCAGAGTATCAGTGTGGCCTGCTTCCATACTGAGGGACTCTATGATTTTATTTAGAGGCAGATGGCAAGTGGGTGTGTATGAACCTGGCTGCTTTCCAGCCTCTGCCCCTATTAGATTCAAAACAGAATGTCCCCTGGGTGGCCCACCCTCTCTGCTGCTAACTGAACAATAAATGCCCATATAAGGCCCTGATTTTGATGGAGCTGGTATTAACCCAATGATTAGAGGTTCTGTCACCTCCACTAATCTTGCCACTGTTTATCATTAGGTCTGCTGAAGTGTTTCAGTGCTAATTTTTGAAGTAATTATCTAATTCCCTTAGTAATTGAATTCCTAACCAAAGAAAAAGTCCTTTAACAATTACCTCATCACCACCTTCAGAATCTCTCAGGCCAACAGATGATCACCATCCTTCTCAGCTCCTAGGAAATAATATTAACTTCAGCGCTTCGCTGGTTCAGAACTTTCTGAATGCGATCAGTCTCACTTATGCTTATTACTATAAAGATTAGATACCACAATATTACTGGCAGGAGGTCTCCCTGAGTTACGAACATCTCTAAGCTCAGTTATCAGTGTGAAATGATCAGCGTTAGATTTTCACAGAATCGCTCATCTCCATGTAATTATCATTTTAAATTATAAATTCATCTAAATAGAATCAGTTAAATACAGTAGCAGGCAATAGCAGAATTCATATTGAAAACTTTGTTATTAAGAGTCAAATACTTCATCTCTCTAGCAACTGGGCATTGAGCCATCAGGCTCATGTTCTGAACAATGTTTGAACTTCAAACAGAAAAAGCATTAGGGCTTTTTTTTTGTCGCACATCTTCCGCTTATTGTGTTCTGAATCTAAAGTCTGGCAATTCCTCAATGCAACAGTTAGTATTAACAGAATTTATTAAGTTTTAAGTTTATTAGCAGCATACAATTAACAATAGGATTCAGACCTTTGAAGTGAAAGGTGCAAATATGAATCAGATTTATCAGCATTGGTAAGATTTATTAGTAGTTGCAAGGTTTATTAAGATAAGGCCAAGTCAAACCAAGTTAATATAAGTAAATCAAAGTAATATCAAGTGAACATACATGAAGTAGAGGTAAGGCATGGAAGGACATCTTGGTCATGTAAAAGTTCTTACATCAAATGACTATGAGAAATAGGAACAGGAGTAGGCTATTAGGCCACTTGAGCCGGCTCCACCATCCAATAAGATCACCATAGATTCAATACTCCTCACATCCACTTCCTTGCCCTTTCCCCATACCCCTTGATTCCCTTGCTAAGCAAGAATCTATCTCAGCTTTACATATGCATAATGATCAGCGTTTGCAATGGCAAGGAGTTCAAAAGACACATCTGTAGTATGTGGGAAACTGTGACTTCCACTGGTGATCTGGATGAATGTTGTGTCCCTGGCTGCAGAAGGTTAAACTCTGGGTTTCAGGGTTTGCGTGGCAACTAGAGTCATTGCTGCATATCGCTGAGTCTGAGAGCTACACAATTGGCATGTTCAAAAACATAGGGACACTGCACTTTAGAAGGAAGCCAGAAAGGGAATGGGTGACTGTCAAGCAGTCCATGAGAACCAGGTACATATTACAGGCGACCCCGTAAGATCCTGCTCGCGAATTAATTTTCCATTTTGGTGGATGCATTGGTCCCTTGAAGGATGCTAGAAAATGGGATTAGCATAGTTAAGTGGTTTTTTTGACCAGCAGAGACACAACGGGCCAAAAGGCCTTTGTATATGCTATAGATCTGTATGAGTCTGGGTGAAGACAGAGCCAAGTTCATGGCACCATAGGTAGCCAAGCTGTACAGGAGTGTGAAAGTGCCATGACTCACTGGTGTACCAAGCTGGAACCAAGCCCCATTGTTCCTACAGTTGTCACAAAAGTAAAGCTTTTAAAAGAAATATGAAAAATCCCCAAACTATCTGATATTCAGACCCAGGTTGATAGAAAAGACAAACATTTTCTGTACTTAACAAGAATTGTTATTTATTGCAGGTAATTCTATTCTAGGTTCAGGTAAACAATTAACCTAAATTATATAAACTCCACAAATTAAAATCTGAACCCCTTTATAAACTACACCTTAGACATAAACAGACAGGCAATACTAAACAGGGGATAAACAAAATGTACAGGCAGAGGAAAACTAGAAAATCAGGTCTGTAGTCTTTGTTCACAAGATCTGTTAGGTTGGTTAGAGAGTCATAGAGTCACAGAGATGTACAGCATGGAAACAGATCCTTTGGTCCAACCCGTCCATGTCGACCAGATATCTCAACCCAATCTAGTCCCACCTGTCAGCACCTGACCCAAATCCCTCCAAACCCTTCCTATTCATATACGCATCCAAATGCATTTTAAATGTTGCAATTGTACCAGCCTCCACCACATCCTCTGGCAGCTCATTCCATACATGTACCACCCTCTGCGTGAAAAAGTTGCCCCTTAGGTCTCTTTTATATCTTTCCCCTCTCACACTAAACCTATGCCTTATAGTTCTGGACTCCCCCACCCCAGGGAAAAGACTTTGTCTATTTACCCTATGCATGCCCCTCATAATTTTGTAAACGTCTATAAGGTCATCCCTCAGCCTCCAACGCTCCAGGGAAAACAGCCCCAGCCTGTTCAGCCTCTCCCTATAGCTCAAATCCTCCAACCCTGGCAACATCTTTGTAAATCTTTTCTGAGCCCTTTCAAGTTTCACAACATCTTTCCGATAGGAAGGAGACCAGAATAGCATGCAATATTCCAACAGTGGCCTAACCAATGTCCTGTACAGCCGCAACAAGACCTCCCAACTCCTGTACTCAATACTCTGACCAATAAAAGGAAGCATACCAAATGCCTTCTTCACTATCCTATCTACCTGCGACTCCACTTTCAAGGAGCTATGAACCTGCACTCCAAGGTCTCTTCGTTCAGCAATTCTCCCTAGGATCTTATCATTAAGTGTATAAGCCCTGCTAAGATTTGCTTTCCCAAAATGCAGCACCTCGCATTTATCTGAATTAAACTCCACCTGCCACTTCTCGGCCCATTGGCCCATCTGGTGAAGATCTGTTGTAATCTGAGGTAACCCTCTTCGCTGTCCACTACACATCCAATTTTGATGTCATTTGCAAAATTACCAACTGTACCTCTTATGCTCGCATCCAAATCATTTATCTAAATGATGAAAAGTAGAGGACCCAGCACCGATCCTTGTGGCACTCCACTGGTTACAGGCCTCCAGTCTGAAAAACAACCCTCCACCACTACCCTCTGTCTTCTACCTTTGAGCCAGTTCTGTATCCAAATGGCTAGTTCTCCCTGTATTCCATGAGATCTAACCTTGCTAGCCAGTCTCCCATAGGGAATCTTGTCGAACGCCTTACTGGAATATAGTCCATATAGATCACAAGTACCACTCTGCCCTCATCAATCCTCTTTGTTGCTTCTTCAAAAAACGCAATCAAGTTTGTGAGACATGATTTCCCACGCACAAAGCCATGTTGACTATCCTGAATCAGTCCTTGCCTTTCCAAATACATGTACATCCTGTCCCTCAGAATTCCCTCCAACAACTTGCCCATCGCCGACGTCAGGCTCACTGGTCTATAGTTCCCTGGCTTGTCCTTACCACCCTTCTTAAACAGTGGCACCACGTTAGCCAACCTCCAGTCTTCCAGCACCTCACCTGTGACTATCGATGATACAAATACCTCAGCAAGAGGCCCAGCAATCACTTCTCTAGATTCCCACAGAGCTCTAGGGTACATCTGATCAGGTCCTGGGGATTTATCCACATTTATGCGTTTCAAGACATATCCAGCACTTTCTCCTCTGTAATATGGACATTTTGCAAGGTGTCACCATCTATTTCTCTACTTTCTATATCTTCCATATCTTTTTCCACAGTAAATACTGATGCAAAATACTCATTTAATATCGCTCCTATTTTGTGTGGCTCCACACAAAGGGGCCCGATTCTCTCCCTAGTTACCCTTTTGTCCTTAACGTATTTGTGCAAACCCTTTGGATTTTCCTCATTTCTATTTGCCAAAGGTATCTCATGTCCCCTTTTTGCCCTCCTGATTTCCCTCTTAAGTATACTCCTACTGCATTTGTACTCTTCTAAGGATTCACTCGATCTACCCTGTCTATACCTTCATATACTTCCTTCTTTTTCTTAACCAAACCCTCAATTTCTTTAGTCATCCAGCATTCTCTACACCTACCAGCCTTTCCTTTCACCCTAACAGGAATATACTTTCTCTGGACTCTCATTATCTCATTTCTGAAGACTTCCCATTTTCCAGCCATCCCTTTACCTGTGAACACCTGCCCCCAATCAGCTTTTGAAAGTTCTTGCCAAATACCATCAAAATTGGCCTTTCTCCAATTTAAAACTTCAACTTTTAGATCTTGTTTATCTGTAAGTTTCTGCTCAACTTTCCTTTTCAAAGTGCTTCTACTGGTCTGCAAGAGGAACATGGTAGCCGGGTTAGGTCTCTGATTTAGCTAATTCAAAGTCAGAGCTTGCATTAACGGCTGAATGAAAGATATGCTTGGTTTCTTCACACGCAAATTAGATTACTGCGGGGAACTGAGAGTGAAATTTCAACTGTTGTTGGTTTCTCTTCTGGTCTGACTAGCTTCTCTCTGTCTTGCTGCCGGCTTAAGTTGATCATTAACTGACAAGCACTTTGTTGCTGGCAGGTAGAGGACGTTTGTCATTGATAATTAGTACCTAGTCCACAAACCAATCAGCCTCACTTGCAAACATTCCAAGGATCCTTTTTGTCTGCACATTGCTGGAACCCACAACTACACAAAGAGGGTTCATAAAAGGTATCAAATTCCTTACATTCAAAACATACAACCATCCTTGTAAATCCCCGCATTTAAAATAGTTCTTTCTCACTTTTTAAAAAGCACAAAAATAAAAATATATAGTCTTTACAATTAAAATTCATTAATTAACATAGAAATATAACTGTGATTAGGAAGACAGAATAGACGAATATTAAAATTAGATTAATTACTGCTACATTTGATGTAATCCATCCAATGAACCACTGAAAATCTGTTGCAACATGGACATAAGTATCTACAGTTAACTAACTAATGAGGAGTTCTCAAATTGGACTTTCAAATGTCTCCAGTACTATATTATTGATTCATGCATGATGTACACCATTAAATCTGACAATTTGTTTAAAAAATTGGAACTTACACAAGTAACGTAATAATAAAAGTGTTTCATCGTGCCTGTGATAACTGAGAACAGGAGTTGAATAAAGCTATTGTTAAAGGAAAACAATTGGTCAGGATACAAGGAGAATTCACTGTTATTCTTCAAATAAGGCTGTCAGATCTTTTACTTGCATCTGATCTGATAGAACCTCACTTTAGTAACTGATCTGAAAGCAGGGACCCCCAATAAAATGGCACTCTCTCAGTAAATTACTGAATTGCCCAACTTGATTATAAACTGAAATCTACAGTCGGGTTTGAACTCAGAATGTTTGACCAGGAGGATACAGAACCAAATTGACATTGCGTTGTGCATGATGTTAGCAGACTGAATGGCAGGATACTGCCCAATGATATTTCTTTTTGTTTATGATGAATGACACTTAATATACCACTGTTTCTATGTGATTCCATTGTTGAAATAGCACTGTGCTTGTTAGTTGCAGGATGTCATGAATGGCATGTTGAGAATCTGATGATTGCAGACCTCCATATCTGCTATTGAGGCCTCTTGTGTACAATAGGCATGTCTTAGACTGTGCTGCCTGCTTTAAGCTTTTTTACTTCTGTGGCTGTTGTGCCAGATTGGTTGGAGGTGTGTTGTGGTAGTCAATCTCTGAAATCATGCTCTTTTTGTCCCTGTCTTCCTTTTGTGCTCTTTTATTACTCAGTGACCCCTACTTCTACACCAAATCAGAACCTTACTAATTATGTCACCCTATTGCTACCTCATATACTTAGAGGAAAAGAACATAGAACACCTTCTATAATAACTCAAAGGGCTGCACAGCAAATAGTCTATTTCTGAAGTGCAGTTATTCTAGGGAACACGGCAACCAATTAGGTAACCTGTTTGCTTAATGATGTCGGTTGATCATCAAATATTGACCAGAATTCCAGAATTAGTGCAAGAGGAGTCTGCAATCTTCTGTTTCATTGAGGGTTTATTTTAATTTAATAAAATTGATCATTGATAATGGTTGTGATGGAAGATAGGGAGTATGGAGATGGTGGGTTGGTATCGGTCTCAGATTAGGGTCAGTGGACTTATCACAATGATCAATCAGGTGCCATGTGGTTCAGGCAGTGGGGTGTTTTAATATGCCAATTGATTTTTGGGACTTCATGTCCAATTTGGTTCTTCAAACTTAAATAACATTAGCAGAATTACAATGTTCTTCAAAGTGATTCATCGAACCCACAGAAGAGACAGTATAGATTATTGTGTTATAAATACTTAATATAAAGTGTACAAAGCAGCGTTGTACAATATTAAGTATTGAGTATAGTAATATAAATGTTAAATATAATCTGTAATGGAACAATGCCATACAATATTAAGTGCAATATTGATCAAAACAGGATTAATACTAAATTTAATTTTAGCAGAATACAAGTTCCATTAAAATTTAAACTGCAAACTGGATAAAAATATAATGATTGCAACAAGCTAAAAGCAAAAGAAATTCACACCAAGGAGTTGGAAATAAATTAATAGCTCCAGCGGTGGGGCAGATAGAAGAAATCATTCCACTGACATGATCACTGAAGGCTGGTGGAGATATATGGGCAACTAGAAATGCTACAAAGAACAGTAGGATGACCTAAGACAGACAGAGACCAAGCAGAACATCAGGAAAGCTGAATGAAGATGTAATATCAGATGTAAGACCAAAAAGGTAGCAGGGTGGGGGCGTGAAGGGTTGGTGAGGTAAGGCATCCATTGCTGGTTGGGAAGGGGACAATTGAAAAATGCTTAAAGATATGAAATCAAATATATGAAACTTTAAAATGTAAAATTTAAAACAAAATTTTCCCTTAGAGGTGGCAAAAGTTGAGTTTTGGATGATTCATGCCATTGCACAACGAGAGGTGAGAAGCATGATAGGTTTTATCCATTATATAAAGGAAAACATTTATATGAGGAAAACATCATTGTTGTTCCTAGTATTAATGATTGCACATCAATTTTCTACTATGAATAGCAGGCATAAACCATAAACAGGGAATATGGCTTGTCCTGAAGTGAATGTTATATGCAAGACCTCCACTCATATATAGACATAGGGTTAGTTAGAAGAACAAATAGAATTTGAAACAAATTTTGATTTTAATAGGATTTAAAGAGATTTTCAGAGCACCTGATGTGATTCTGGTCCCAGATGTGGAATAATATTTGTTCAGGGTTAAAGTTCAATGTATCCTGAATGCAGAGGAGAAGTTCATTGAGATATATCTGTTTTATATTGAAAATTGTTTATATGATGCATGCATTTCCAGTAGATAATTTTATTTTTGTAATGGTGACCAAATATATAAAGATGTGTTTGGCTCTGACTTCTTCTTTGGCCGAAAGCATGTAGGTTGTAGGAGTGTGAAAGAAATACAGTCACAATGCAACTTTAAAATGACGTTTGAGTTGTTCTTAAGCTGTTAATGAACCATTGAAATTGGTACATTGTATGATTTATTAATCCAGTACTTCCATTACACAACATTAGTCTTAAACAGGTCCACAAAAATTCAGAAAATTCTAAGTTAGCCGGATGCATTGCATTACTACACAATGGTAGTTGTGTAAAATAGTTCAAATCGGAAAATTATTAGCTCCTTTCAAAGGCCTAAGTCACACTTTCAATCCTAAAAGATCACTTAATTTTCTGATCCATCTGTTTTTGGCATCAATTTCTATGTTCATATGAATGTCATCAGATTTGATATCAATGAGAAGTTTGTAATTATTTTTGAAAAAGAGTTTACATCTTCCCATTCTAGTTCTTTTATATGAGAGCATAATAAGAGCATTTCCTGTGTGTATAATTTTTCTAGTAATGCAGAGGTTTCTTAATGATACGTTTTATATTTACAAAAGCCATTGAAATAGCCTCTCTATTGTTTGAACAAAAGCATTTGGAAAATCATGACAGGCTGCTGGTGTTGACTGTTTTGAGAATAGGCAGGAAGTGCAAAAATCATTTACAAACTCAGATATTGTATACAACACATTATATTAAAAGTTTCCATTTGTTATTAGAAGGAATGCATGTTCAGCTTCATAGATTATATTGGAATTTCACTAGCCAACTAGCCTGTTTACATAGGAAGCCCACAGAAAAAATAAAAACGTGCGTTCTAAACATAAGGGAGTGGTTCCCTTTCGCAGAATCTTGAGGCAGCTGAAAGCACATATCAGGATATTTCATGTCCCCTCCCCTTGATTTTCTATTCATTAGAATGAATAGGTAGAAAATTAGGGGCTGGGTGGATGCAATTTCCCATATGCACTCTTGGCATGCACTAAGAGCACTGAAATTGAAAATGTTGGCACAGTGCCAGTCTCAGCCCAATCTCTCATTATTTCTTTTGCTTCACTTTCTTTCTGTCAGTTGATTTAATCGTTCACTTTGCATGTTTTAGTCTCTTTTCCATTCTTTCTGTGCCCCTTAAAATGAATATATCCTGTCATGATAAAACTCAAGCAATGGACAGATTTTCATTTCCAGATCTTAGATATTTAGATTACTTACAGTGTGGAAACAGGCCCTTCGGCCCAACAAGAGCAACCCATCCAGAGCCATTCCCCTCCATTTACCCCTTCACCCAACACCATAGGCAATTTAGCATGGCCAATTCACCTACCCTGCACATCTTTGGAGTGTGGGAGGAAACCTATTCAGACAATGTGCAAACTCCACACAGTCGCCCGAGGCTGGAATTGAACCCGGATCTCTGGCGGTGTGAGGCAGCAGTGCTAACTACTGTGCCACCGTGCTGCCCAAGATTCATTAAGAATCTTGGTGTTTCACACAAAGATCATCAATCCTCAAAACTTGATAAAATCAAAACCACCTATGGACTTTAAAGAGGCAATTTTGACATTAATTAACTGCTGCTGGTCGATGATTTTGATAAATATATAAGAGGAATTGTTAGTATCCCAATTTAGATTTTAAAAACTAGCCAATCAAATGACATAACCTGTCAAATTTAATTTCATTTTATAAAATTTGACACCAAGCCTTATAAAGGGATATTAAAGTAAGTGACCCAAAAACTTGGTCAAACAAGTTGAGGTAAAAGTTGAGATAAAAGCTCAGCTGTGATTGCATTGACTGACAGGGCAGGCTTAAGGAGCCTACCCCTGTGCTTATGAGAGAGTGGCAGGGAGGCTGAAAGGTTTGGGGAGGTATTCCAGAGTTTAGGAACAAATACAGGAAATGCTGGAGAAACTCAGCAACTTTGGCAGCAGCTGTTGAGAGAGAAACAAAGTCAATGTTTTAAGTCTGATATGACTCATCTCCAGAACTGAAGGGGGCTGGAAAATGATGCTTTGTGTGATATTAACAAAGGGGGAGGAGGAGCAAATGAAACAGATGGCGAGGGGGCCCCATGCAAAAGACAAAGGGAGTGCTAGCTTTAGTAGAGGAGGCATAGAGATAAAAAATAGTTGAAAATAAGCAACACATGCAAACAAGGCACTTTGGTGGGGGTGGGGGGGGGGGGGGGGGGGTGGGGTGAAGGGGGTCAAGACTGTATAATCAAAAGAGAGGACAGCTTTTATGTTTAGAAGTTGTTGAACCATACATAATTGCTCTTAAGAAGGTGATGGTAAACTGTCTTCTTGAACAACAACTGTCCATGTGTTGCAGATACTCCTACTCCCACAGTTCCTGTTAGACAGTGAGTTCTATGACGTTGATCCATTGACAGTGAAGGGATGATGATACATTTGCAAGTCAGGCAAATGCAGAAAGGGTGATTTTTCCTTGTCCTTCCAGGTCACCAGGGCAGACCGATTCCAAGACACTGATGAAGAAACCTTGGTGGGCTACTATAGTGCATATTGAAATTAGTATAATATGGTGCTCCAGTGGTGGATGGAAAGAAGCTTTTTTCGGTGGATGTTTGAAAATCAAATAGTTAGTGTTGAGCTATTTGAATCTGCTAGAGCTGCATGTTGCAGGTTACAGAGGGACATTGATAAACTGCAGAGCTGTGCTGAGAGGTGGCAAATGGAGTTGAATGGGGAAAAGTGTGAGGTGATTCACTTTGGAAGGAGCAACAGGAATACAGAGTACTGGACTAATGGTAAGATTCTTGGTAATGTAGATGAGCAGAGAGATCTCGGTGTCAAAGTACATAGATCCCTGAAAGTTGTCACTTTGGTTGATGAATTGTTAAGAAGGCATACGGTGTGTTAGCTTTTATTGGTAGAGGGATTGAGTTTTGGAGTCAGAAGTTCATGCTGCAGCTGTACAAAACTCTGGTGCGGTCGCACTTGGAGTATTGCGTACTGTTCTGGTCACCGCATTATAGGAAGGATGTGGAAGCTTTGGAAAGGGTTCAGAGGAGATTTACTAGGATGTTGCCTGGTAGGGAGGGAAGGTTTTATGAGAAAGGTTGAGGGACTTGAGGCTGTTTTCATTAGAAAGAAGGTTGAGAGGTGACTTAATTGAGACATATAAGATAATCAGAGGGTTAGCACAGGTGGACAGTGAGAGCCTTTTTCCTCAGATGGTGATGGCTAGCATGAGGGTCATATCTTAAAATGAGGAGTGATAGATACAGGACAGATGTCAGAGGTAGTTTCTTTACTCAGAGAGTAGTAGGGATATGGAATGCACTGCCTGCAACAATAGTAGACTCGCTAACTTTAAGGGCATTTCAATAGTCATTGGATAGGCATATGGACAAGAATGGAATAGTGTAGGATAGATAAGCTTCAGATTGGTTCCACAGGTCAGCGCAACATTGAAGGCTGAAGGGCCTGTACTGCACTGTCATGTTCTATGTTCTAATGATCTATGCTCTCAGTCAATGGTGAGTATAATATTATAGCCTTGACCATGCCTTGTACTTAATGTGAAAAATCACACAACCCCAGGTTATAGTCCAATGGGTTTATTTGGAAACACTAACATTTGGAGTGCAAACAACTGAAGAAAAATTTCACAACCACTGTACTCAAATTCTCTTGCAGTAAACCTTCCTAATAGGATACTATACCTGCAAGATAAAGACAAGGACACTTAGGTCCTTTTGTATATCATAGTCTCCAACCTCTTACCATTCAGGAAATATTCTACATACATATTTCTCCCACCAAAGTGATAATCTCACATTTTTCCAGATTAAAATCTAATCCATCATGTTCTTGCCCATTCACTAAGCCTGTCCAAATCCTTCTGAGGTTGCTTTACGTCTTCCCAACGTACATTCCCATTTAGCTTTACATCATTGCATCTTTAGAAATATTACATTTGGTTCCCAACTCCAAATCATTGATATATTGCATACAGCTGGGGTCTAAATACAGATCGTTGTGCTATCTTGCTAGTCACAACTTGCGAACACAATAATGACCCGTTCATTCCTCCTCTTTGTTTTTTGCCTGATATCCAATCATTAATCCAAGCCAATATATTACATCCTATCCCATACGCTTTAATTTTGCTAACCAACTTCCTGTGGGGAACATTTTCAAAAGTGAACTGAAAACCTACATACACTATGTCTAGTGGCTCTCCTTTATCAATTTTATAGAGTGATACAGTCATACAGCACGGAAACAGACCCTTCAGTCCAATTAGAGTGAAGAGTGTGGTGCTGGAAAAGCACAACAGGTCAGGCAGCATCCAATGAGCAGGAAAATCGATGTTTTGGGCAAAAGCCTCCAGCTCCACATTCTTGACTCTAATCTCCAGTATCTGAAGTCTTCACTTTCACTTTCAGTTCAATTAATGGAAATGTGTTGCTGGAAAAGCGCAGCAGGTCAGGCAGCATCTAGGGAACAGGAGAATCGACGTTTCGGGCATTAGCCCTTCTTCAGGAAGAAGGGCTAATGCCCGAAACGTCGATTCTCCTGTTCCCTAGATGCTGCCTGACCTGCTGCGCTTTTCCAGCAACACATTTCCATCTCTGATCTCCAGCATCTGCAGACCTCACTTTCTCCTTCAGTTCAATTAATCCAAGCCAGTGACGTTCCCAGGGAAAAGGGTCCCACTTACCTGCATTTGGCCCATATCCCTCAAACCTTCCCTATTCATGCAATATTCCAAACGTCTTTCAAATGTTGTAAACATTTGTTGTAACTGTACCTGCATCCATCACTTCCTCTGGTGGTTCATTCTATGCATGAACCATTCTCTGTGTAAAAAGATTCCCCTCATTTTTTTAAGACTTTCTCCTCTTACTTTAAAAGTATGCCCCCAAGTTTTGAACTCCCCTACCTTAGGGAAAAGACCCTCGCTACTCACATGATCTATGCCCCTCATGATTTTACAAATCTCTATGAGGACACCTCTCAACCTCTGACATTCCAGTGAAAAAGGCCCAAGGCTATCCAGCTTCTCCCTAGAATTAAAACCCTCCACTCCCAGCAACATCCTGGTAGATGTTTTCTGAACTCTCTCCAATTTAATAATATCTTTCCTATAGCAGGGAGACCAGAACTGCACACGGTACTCCAGAAAAGGCCTCACCAATGTCCTGTACAACCTCCATATTACATCCCCATTCCAATACTCAGAGGTCTGAGCAATAGAGACAAACATGCTAAACACCTTCTTAACCACCCTGTCTATCTGTTACGCAAATTTCAAAGAATTATGTATCTGAACCCCTAGGTCTCTCTGTTCCACAACACCACCCAGGGCCCTATCATTAATTGTATAAGTCTTGCCCATGTTTGTTTTAACAAAATGTAATACCTTGCATTTATCCAAATTAAACACCATCTGCCACTCCTTAGCCAATTGATCCAATCGATCAAGATCTCTTTGTAACTTAGATAATTTTCTTCACTGTCCACTACACCACAAATTTTGGTGTCATCCACAGAATTTACTAACCATAACTCCTATATTCTGATGCAAATTGATTACATAAATACCAAGCAAAAGTGGGCCATGTACCAATTCGTATGGAACACCATTGGTCACAGGCCTCCAGTCTGAAAAACAGCTGTCCATCTCCTACCATCAAGCCAATTTTGTATTAATTGGCAAGCTCATCCTGAATCCAATGTGATCTTACTTTACTAATTAAGGGTGGCATGGTGGCTCTGTGGTTAGCACTGCTGCCTCACAGCACCAGGGTCCCAGGTTTGAGTCTAGCCTTGGATGACTGTCTGTGTGGGTTTCCTCCCATGGTCCAAAGATGTGCAGGTTAGCTGAATTGGTCATGCTAAATTGTCCATGGTGTTAGGTGCATTAGTCAGAGGGAAATGGGTCTGGGTGGGTTACTCTTCAGAGGGTTGGGCCGAAGGGTCTGTTTCCACACTGTTGGGAATCTAATCAAAATTCCAGCAAGTTCATTAAACATAATTATCTATTCATAAATCCATATTGACTATGCCCAATCAGACAATTATTGCCCAGTCTCTATTTATTCTCTCTTTTATTATAGATTTTCCCTACTACTGATGTAAGACTAATGGGTCTCTGGTTCCCTGTTTTCTTTCACACTGTCTTCATAAATAGTGAAGCGACATTTTCCATTTTCCTATTGGCAAGAATCATTCCAGAATCTGTAGATTTTTGGAAGATAATCACCTTTGATTATCTCTTTAGTTACTTCCTTGAACACTCCTGGATGTAGACCATCAGGAATTTGGGGATTTATAAATTTTCAGCTCCATTAATTTCTTCATGGAGTCTTCTTGAGGTTGAAGGAAAATGTCTGCTCCACCAGATATGTGCCTCCTATATGATACATATTTTGCGAACACACATTTCTCAAGTTTGATGAACACGTTTACACCTAGATTATAATTCCCGTCAGATGGGTTTTAATCAGTATTCATGACATGCTAATGCATACAAAACAGGTTCCCAAAGAGGAATGTCCAAAAAACCCAACATGTCGTGCAGTTTCTGGGAATTTACGGCACCGTTGGGAGACTCATTTTTTGCCTCCAATTCCAGTAAGTTCACACCCTGCCAAAAGCACTGAGACAGCCAGGTTCAATTTGATGTTTCTGGTTTGTGCTGACACTTTGTTAGAAGTGAACAGGTTAAAAGTTTATGTGGTGTAGCTGTGATGGGCCCTTGTTGCTGATGTCTTTCCAAAGGGGAATTTCTCAGGCTGCAGATGAATAAGTTAGGAGGAGAGTCCTTTATTTACAAACTCTTGCAATTGGTTGCTTGGCTGTCATCAGTGGTCTGATGCGTTTACTTGTGGCACTCTCTCTCTTCCTGATGGATTTCTTTTGAATGCTGGTTTAACTACTGCTGTTATCTCTTCTAACAGCGACAGAAGTTGGCATCCTTTATTCTGTGACCTTCCAAGAAGTGTCACGTCCCTGTCCAAATAAAATGCTGCAGTAATTCTATAAGCAGTTTGGCTGTGGGTATTCCCACTCTCAGTTTCAGGCAGCCAATTTCTTTTTAACAGGGTAGCAAGATATACAATGAAGGTGTTAAATAGATTTTGTTTACCTTTTGCCTTGACCCATAGTGAGTCATATCAGAAAGAATTTCCTCTTTGTTTCCTTTAGCATTGATAGTTTCTTGATGTTTCTTTACAGTAAATAAACAAGATTTCAGATTTCTTCCTTCTCCTAAAATAAAGATTACTGGTTTCATCCAATTGAATCAGAACCCCAGACTTTGATCCACTGTTGTTAGGTGTTCCAGCTGCCCCAGCTGACACGATTGCTTCAGTTCCTTAACTCATTGTGATATTTATTGTCTCTGTATCGTTAATGAATTAACGATAATTACCTTTTGGTCGAACAGGCATTTACATGATGAACTGCATTTCCTTGAATCGTTTTTTGAACTGTATGGCAGATTCAACAAACTGCTATTGGAAGCCCATGGTTTACAGTAAATCATTTAATTACTTCTACTACAACTGATATTGTTAAGGATTAATCCCTAATGCCAGGAGTATTGACTGTTTACTGAAGTGCTTTATAAGGTGCTTAAGAAAATTTAGGTTTCTTTTATATGACTTAATCAATTTTTAATGGAATGAAGAGGAAAGAACATACATTTACCTTGTGTCTTTCATTACCTCAGGAAGTCTCAAAGAAGTTTTAAGCCAATGATAATAATAAAGTTTAGTCGCTATTGTAATATAGGAAATGCAGCAATAAAATCCTACAAACAACAATGAAATGATGACTAGATAATCTGTTTTTAACAATGTTATTTGAGGGATTCAGACAGCAGACTGGCAAGAACTCTTCTAATCTCCTGTGAAATAGTACATTGGAATTGTTGACATATTAATGTTGGATATTAATGCAATGTGGTACTCATTTATTATCTGTTACTTTGGTCAATCTAATCAAGATAAGCATTTTACTAACGTTTCAGCATAATTCTGTAGCTAAAACTGTTAATTAATTTTTAATAGGGCATCTCATTGGAGTTTGAAGATAATTAATCATCATAAATGCAAACACTGCAGATGGTGAAGATCTGAAATAAGAGCTGAAATGCTGGAAAAATGTAGCAGATGTGACAATATCGGTGGAGATAGAATGCATCTTTCAGTCAGTAAGTAAGATTTGTCTGATGCAACTTCTTTGGAGCAAGGCTTCTGAAGACCTGTCATATTGGATTTCCAAAGATTAACTCTGTTTCTCTCTGCACAGATGTTATCAGACCTGTTGAATTTCTCCAGTACTTTCTGTTTTTATTAAGAACCATAACTTGGAGTGTTTCCCCTTTATTGAAGTCAATGCAACTGGAGGCAGAGCATCAACAAAATCATACAGCAAGTCATTGCCTGGGTTTCTTCAAGGATTCTTACATCTTTCTCATGTTCTTGTAAGTCATTTCAGTACAATGACAAAAACCAATCTGGCAGCACAATTAAGAATAATCTCCAAACAATTATACGTAATTTTCTGGTGTGATTACGAATTGACTGATGTCACCCGACATCCCTGCTGTGTCTGCCCACAAGGTAACAGGATATGCATGTGGTTGGAGTGTCATTACAAACCAAATCCCCCACCTTAAGCTGCAAACTAGGAAGCTCATTCATCACAGAAAAATATTATTTATAAACATTTGAATGTGGCTTTCCATTTGATATCTCTTGCAATCTGGTAGTCTTTCTGTTGCAGTGCTCAATCAGATGAGCACATGGTTTAAGTGACTAGAAAAGCAGGTCAGGGACTGTGAATCCTGTAAAGTTTAATGTACCTCTGGACTCTCCAAAGCCAGTCCACCAACTGCCAGGCAGAAGTCAGGAGTGTGATGGAATACTGTCTACTTTCTTGGACGAGTGAAGCTCCAACAATACTGAAGAAGTTCAACTGCATTAAAAGCATAACCACCCACTCAGTTGGCAACCCTTACATTCATGTCTTTCACCACTGGTGCACAGTCACGGCAGTGTGTCTTATGTATCAATATACACTGCAACAACCCACAGTTCATTTTTGACAGCACTTTCCAAACCTGTGATCTCTACCACATAGAAGGACAAGGGTAATAAGCACATAAAAAAATCCACTACACGTAACCCTCTCCCTCTGAAGTCAGAAACCATCTTGAGTTGGAAGTATATCGCTGCACTCAGCAGCACTGAGTCAAAATCCTGGAAATCTGTAACAGCACTCTTCCTTCACTGACACTGTTTGAACTGCAGAAAGTAGCTCACAGGTAATTAGGGACGGACAATAAATCCTGGCCATGCCAGTAAAATCCTACTTCAATACTTAAACACATAACCTGTACTGAGGGAAGTTCTCCCATTGTACTAGCTAACATACACCAGTTGCTTAATATTACCAAAGGGATTGATCATTCATCGCATTACTGTCTATGGAATTCCATTATTCTTAAATTGGCTGCTGTATTTGTCTACAAAACAACAATGAAAACAAATAGCAAATGGTCTGTAAATTACTCTGGACATCCTGAAGACACAAAAGGCATTATGGCATTCTAAAAATTTGTATTCCGATATCTGCTGTTTCCCTCCTGTGTGCGACCTTGAAAGTAATCCCAATTCAATGATTCTGGATTTGTCACCACAGTGCCCAGTAAGCTTCTGTTCCGGTTCTTTAAGTCATTCATTACTTATCAGTACTTGCTGTTACTTGATTGGTCATGTATATGGGAGATCTTCCAATAGTACTATATCAATCCCAGACTTTATCATCTTACTGCAACCTTGCTATTCCCATTATGAAAGTAATGTCTGACTAGCTTCTTGAATTACAAACAAAAACTGAAACTGCTGGAAAAACTTAGAGATCTGGCAACATCTGTGGAGAGAAAGCAGAGTTAATGTAACTGATCCAGTCATCCTTCTTCAGATTTATTACTTTCCCGTATTGTTCTCCATTGATTTCATTTCATTCTCGCAACCCTATATCCTTTGTGCTATCCCAGAAAGAAAACAAAG
Organism: Chiloscyllium plagiosum; assembly: GCF_037043375.1. Taxonomy (NCBI): domain Eukaryota; kingdom Metazoa; phylum Chordata; class Chondrichthyes; order Orectolobiformes; family Hemiscylliidae; genus Chiloscyllium; species Chiloscyllium plagiosum. Next base: position 18,630,612 of record NW_028270139.1, on the reverse strand, counting down.
TTCCTAATGTCCTTGCATTGTAACTTTCAAATTCTCTAACATTTGTGACTTTACAATCCAATGCTAAAACATTTGTACATGTACTGATCTGCTAAACCCAGACCTTTAACTTGAATGTGCAGACAGGTATTCTGGGGCCTCTCGGGGAGATGTGGGTGTTATGTCCTGAGGTGGAGTGGGTGTGGAATGGATGTTAGGTCCAAGGGACAGGAGGGTTGTTGGATCTAGTGGCAGGAGTGGGGTGTCAGGATGCGGGAGCGAAGGGAAGTGTTAGATTGGGGGAAGGAATACGTAAGGAGGTCAGCAGGAAGGTATAGTTGAAGGCATATTGTTAGTTGGGATGAGATCAGTTTAGTAGTTACCTAGAGTTAGATTAGGTGCTTAGTATTCTATCCCTTACTGGATAACTATTTACCTGCAGGAGAACTCTCCCTGAATTCTCTTGATTTAAATGAATACTTTCAGGGAACTCCACATGTTGGAGATCATCCATTGGAATTTCAATTTCCTGGACAATTCCCTTGTTGAAGTCTGCAATGTTAATGATTGTGGATGGTGCTGGTCTGTAACTCCCATCAACACTGCGGAAACAATTATCTGGCTGTTGGAAAATCGAAGCCTATCTCTCTTTGTCTTTCTTGACAGTCTGCAATTTTTAACACAGCTGACCACACCATCTTCCTCCAACAGCTCTCCATCTGAATGAGTGAGATCAACTCCGCCATTCCTATTCATACCTACCTAGACACATACAGAGAACTCCCTGCAATTACATCTCAATCCTTTCTTGCACTATTCCTTCTGAAATACTCTCAAGATCTTTCTTCTATCCTCCACCTATGCGCCCACCCGCACTTCTAATTCTAATCTATATGCTGCCCTTCAGCAACATCATCGTAAGTACTACATCTGGAACTATGTGAAACCTGATGATGTATGACTCTATTTCACCCCTAATGTCCTTGACTCCTCCATTGTATCTATATTGTGACTCTGCTTTCAGGATTGAATAAGCAGAATTTTCCTTCAACTACATATTGGTAATGATGAAGCATCCATTGGAGACATCATACCCTAGTCAATGACCGTGTCCTCCTTTTTAAGATTAGATTTGATTAGATTCCTTACAGTGTGGAACAAGACCTTTCAGCCCAACAAGTCCACACCGACCCTCCAAAGAGCAACCAACCCAGACCCATTTCCCTACATTTACCCCTGACTAATGCACCTAACACTACGGGCAATTTAGCATGGCCAATGTACCTGACCTGCACATCTTTGGACTGTGGGAGGAAACCAGAGCACCCGGAGGAAACCCACGCAGACAGGGGGAGAATGAGCAAACTCCACACAGACAGTTGCCCGAGGCTGGAATCGAACCTGGGACCCTGGTACTGTGAGGCAGTAGTGAGCCACCATGCCGCCCCAAATTCTTGGCAATTCTTTTATATGTACTTAACTGTTCATAATCTGTATGTCATATTTCACTTCAAGATGTGTTTCTGAGCACATATCCATAAAATGACAAACAGCACCTAGTTCTATGTCTGTAACTTTGCCTGTTTTCATCCCTTCCTCAATTCATCTGCTGCTAATTCCCTCAATTTTGCCTTTGACATCTCTAGATTGGAACACTTTAAAGTGCACATCTCCTCTGAGGAAAGGAGTACCAAGGCCTTAGAGGAAGCATCTGCAAAGCTGCTTCCTGCTCCTGCCTCTAGCTCAGATACTGAGATTGTGGTGGAAATGTTAGTGGTGGCAAATGTGGAACCACAACCTGGTGAGCACCTCACTGTGACAGCTCTGCAGTTGGCTGAGGAAGATACGGCCCAGGCCACTGGCATTCAGAGGAGTTAGAACTATAAGTAGCCCCCCTAAGGAGTCTCCACTGAGAACAGGTGAGAGGGGTTGAACCCTCCACCTCCATTCTGCCTGCCCTCCTCTGACTTTCCAAAGTTCAGGTCAAAGAGGGTCAACCGACCTCTGGAACAAAGTCCTTCAGCATGGGCGGCCCACCCTGACACAAACAGCCCCCGGTGTTGTCTGACCAAACATTCAAGCCAACAGGTTCCACTGCCAAGCTGACCCTCTCCCCCAGTTCCGCAGATCCAAGGAGTATGCTAAGACTTAGTGGGAGGGAAAGGAAGAAGAAACCTTATTGAGGGCACTTTGCTGGCATGCACTGTATGTCATTTCACAATTTCTTATAAACATTACTGCTTTGACCTTCTGGCTGTTTGTCTCTCTGTGTAGTCCCGATTGAAACTGTCCCAGCAGGAGGTGTAAATTAATGGCCACACAGAAAGTACATAGATCAATGTCTATGGTGAGAGGCTGCTGCATCATCTGGGAGTGTGAGGGACAAGACACATACAAGGCAATGATGCTACTGACCTACACCTTCCCTATTCTTTCCTGGTCTCGGTGTCTGGTATGAATGAGTTTGTTGGTGATAACTGGGCCAGGGAGGTGCAACACAAATGGACAATCAATGTATTAGGATGGCCAGGGATTAGGGATCCTGTAGGTCTGTTTCCAGTACAGCACATGTCTCTGTGTGTAATATTCCTTTCTTTTCAAAGTCCGAACATCTCTGGGTCCTGTATCCCACTCCCTCTCAGATCGAGTCACTTATCCTGCCCACATCTGAGTGTGGTTACGGCCATTTACTTCTCCATTGGGCACTTTTTTCAGCACAATGGTAGGTGACAGTGAATGTTTGACATTTAGTGGCTTCCAGCCTCCACCTCCAAGTATCAATGAACACCCAAATACCAAACTGTGCTTCCTGGTTGCTCTTCTTGTTAATCTGATAGGCTTCACACCTCACCAAGTCCCCATCCAATCAATTAAGATGAGCAAAGATCTGCCCATCTTTCCCCTCACCCATCCCCTGGTGACCCTGTCTAGTATGCTTTTGTACTGCACCCTCTGCCCCACTCCAAAGCCAGGGTCCTCCTGACTATTTAACATCCATGCCTCCCGCACCCCCCTCCCACTTCAGATGTTGTTGATCCGCTTCACAATTGTCACCGCCCTTTCTCCAAGTCTGCAGCCCCCAGTTTTGGACTCCCTCATCCCAGCGAAAAGACTTTGTCTATTTACCCTATTCATGCCCCTCATGATTTTATAAATCTCTGTAAGGTCACCCCTCAGCCTCCGTCCCTCCAGGGAAAATATCCCCAGCTTATTTAACCACTCCTTACAGCTCAAACCGTCCAACCCTGGCAACATCCTTGTAAATCTTTTCTGAACCTTTCAGGTTTCACAACATCCTCTTATAGCAGGGAGACCAGAATTGCATATGTTTAGTTATACGTCCTCACACCTTACTGTGCAAAATTTGACCGTGTTATTGTGCTATGTACACTACACAAAAGGTAAAAAGACTGTGTTTATGTGAGGTGGAAAAATGACCATTAGTCAGGCTCCCTCATAATTCATCAGAAAGAAATTCTGAAAGTGTTTAATGTGATCAGAACTCCAGTTGTTTCTCATTAGGTTCAAAAAGATGGTCTGCCCTGGATAGATTAGTGACCTCACAGTTTCCCGATACTATTGTATCTATCTATCTTGCTGTAGCTTCTCTTTAATTATTTATAACAGGAACGTTAAGTTCACCCATCCTCACAGCTCTAACAATGCTCTTGCTCACTGGAAAAATGATTGTCCCACAGCCTAAGTCATTTGACCTGGAAAGGCTGTTGCTTTCCTCTGCAGTTTCCAATTTTGTCTCACAAAATGGTCTACCTTTAGTTGAAGGCACCCAATGTATTCACAACAAATGATGTAAGTATAGTTGTTGTTTTAATGTAAGATATTCAACAGCTAATTTGCTCACGGCAAGCTCACCAATCTGTTTCTTTGATGTTGTTTAAGAGAAAAATATGCCCATAAAATCTAGGAAAAAACCTCTTGCCCTTCAAATAATGCTGCGAGATACTTCATGTGCACTTAAGTTAGGCTTCAATTTGAATTGTGTCTAAAAGGCAAAATACTTGACAATTGTTGCTCATCACCACCATCACGTTAGAATGTTACCCACTGTTATATAGAGAATCTCTCAAACAGAGGTTGAATCCAAAACCACCTCATGTAAAGCAAGAGTGGTACTACTCAACTAAGATCAATAACTTGTGCAAAATTATTATCGAGATTGTGTTGTCTCTGGAATTCTACATTGTAAATTTAAAAAAAAAACCTTTTAATATCTGTAATGCTGTTTGGATCACTACCAAAGAGAATATGCTGATGGAAAGAACAAAGTCAGCAATGCGGTTAAAATTCAAAAGACAACACATGAATGTTACATTTAAGATATTTCTTTGAACCTGTCACTAGGCAAACTCAGACACACATAGCTATCGATTGGGATGCAGTGACAAATCTGCTGACTTTAGTGCTTCCGTAAATTTAATACATTTTCGTGTAGTCCAGTTAATTGGCTTCCTACCAATTTTAATTATCAGATCATTCCAAAGGGAAGCAGCGTTTGAAAGACTAATTGGACTTGCAACTAAAAAGTCATGCCTCACACGTAGCTACATTGCCAAGCAAAACACTTGATTTATTTGTATGGAAGAAGGAAGCTATGTATAGAACTGAAATGTAGTATCAAATACTTTAGTTCTAGGTCTTTCTGAAACCATCTAAATTATTCTGTCAGATAAGCTAAAGATTTTAAATGGAACAAAATATTTAAGGTCAAACCTAGAGAGAGAGAGGGAAATATATTTTGAAGATGTTGAATATAAATTCAAAGCTGCAATTTCTGTTTCTTCCTTACGCTACAGAAAAATAGCAACCTGAATTAATTACAATTCTACTTTTTAATTACAAACCAAAGCTGACATTTTAATTACAAAACGAAGCTGAGAACAAAACAAAGGGGAGGGATAATTGATGTAAATTAATTTAATTTAAAGGTAACATTATTATTGATCCCCTTCAAAGGAATTTCACTTCCACTTTGGCAAGCATTTTTGACACTTTGTTCAATTATCATTATATGAATTGGAATTATTATCCTCATTATTCTCAAATACTTCAAATAACCCAGACGGGACAATGAAATGAATAACTTGATGGAAATGGTATTTCATAGTTTTACTAATTAACCTTACAAACCGAGAGTTTGCCAAATATATCAATCATTTGCAATAATCAAGATGAAGCTTGCCCACGGTCTGTACACAGACAATCCCCGATTATCTTGTGGGAGTACCTGTTCCATTGATGTTACTGTTTCCCTTAATATTCCCAGCCAGTACAAACATAGAAGAAAACTTGTTTGTGTCTCTTTTATAAGCAAACTGGAAAAGGAATCATAGGGCTGTAGGAGTTCTTTTTAACACTCATTGAGTAGGAATTATGGAGCTACTGAATTTGCAAAATTGCCACCAGAGTTATCTGTGCACACTTCAAATGTGAAATGTATTGGATGTCAGAGCACTGGCAAAGGATAAAGAGGAGATAGACTTCCAATTCACACTGAGGATATCCTCCACAGTATTGTACAGTGCTACCACTGTGTTAAATGGGATTGATTTAGAACAGATCGAGCAACTCAAAACTGGGCATCCATGATGTGCTGGGTCTGGCCAGGAGCAGCAGAGTTGCATGCAAACTCGTGGCCTGGCATTGATCTCATTCTGTCATTACCTTCAAACCAAGGGATCAAACTTGGTTTAAAAAAAGAGTGCACATGAGTGTGCTGGGGAATGCCAGAAATGAGATGTCCACTGATAATAGGATGATTGAACATGCCAAATGGCAGAAGGAGTAGGCAATTAACAGAGCTAAGTGATCCCACAAATAATGGATCAGATCTAAGTTCTGCAGTCCTGCCATGTTCAGCTGAATACTGGTTGTCAATCTCAAAGATAGACTAACTCAGCAGATCATTAGTGAGGACAGGACTGAAACATTTGCAACTATCTTCAGCCAGAAAGCTGACTATATGATCCATCTTGGCATTTTCTTGAGGTAATTAGGAATACAGATACCAATCTTCAGCCAATTTGATTTACGTCTGTGTGATATTAAGAAATGGGTAGTGTAAAGGCTATGGGTCCTATCAATACTACCCTATGAAATATGGCTTGATAGATTATATTTTGTTTTGTTTTGGCTTAATGAGGTGGTCTCTTACGAGCACATAATGTTGCAGATTTTGTTTTACTGACCAAACTGAAGTTTATTAAGTAAAAAGAGATGAAATGGAATAAACCAATCTATTTAGTTATAACACAAACGTAAAGATTTTAAACATGCAACAAAAGTATAATCCCATTAATCACAACATTTATAAGTATCAAATCAAAATCCCTTGCACAGTACCCAATAGCAACCTTTTCTCAGTACTCATACTAGAATGCCTTTCTCTAACATCTTAATAGACTTAAGATAACTTTGATTTTAACACCTGGACTTGAATCTCTGGTAACGTATTCCTGGAGCTACCAGACACATGAGTTTCAATTTACTCAACTTCAAGTAATGCCTTCAGAGTTTTATCCAGATAATTCTGGTATGGGACTATGACTAACTCCGTACTCGATACAATATTCTGTCTTATTATGTTCTTCTCTTCTATGGACCACTGGCCTATTCACGGGTCTCCATGCAAGAACTTCACAGAACTGACCAAAACAAAGTAGAACTAAAAAAAAGGTCTCTCTCGCAGCTGTGGATGTTTCACATAAGTTTAGTAAAATCCTAGTCCATAACGTTCAAACAAAAACTTGAGGAACAATTGTCTACTTTGCTAAATTATTAAAAATCACACAACACCAGGTTATAGTCCAACAGGTTTAATTGGAAGCACACAAAAGCTAGTGTGCTTCCAATTAAACCTGTTGGACTATAACCTGGTGTTGTGTGATTTTTAACTTTGTACACCCCAGTCCAACACCAGCATCTCCAAATCATTGCTAAATTATAAAATTCTAAAGTAAACAAAAACTCATTAATCTGCCAAAGTAGCCCTTGCAAACTGTTTAAAAAGAAATCACCATGTGTGCAGAAATACTTACAAATTATTTATTAAATTCAGACAGATAGAAAACACATATATTATAAATTCAAAATTCAAAACCTAAACTTAATATCTGAAAATTTACATTAAACAGTAGAGCTGGAACATTGGCATTGAAATAAAGGTGGAAAATTACCAAGGTACATCCTGTCCATTAAAAGCAAGGCAAATCCAATCTGGTCAATTTTTCCCCCATCACCCACTGTGGGTGTATCTACAGCACATAGATTGCAAAAAGGTCAAAATGGCAGGTCATCATGATCTATTCAAGGGCAATTAAGACCTAGCCAGTGATGCCCACATCCATGAATTAACTTTAAAAGTCTCCTCTCATTTATCAACAAAGTAATGGAAAGTGACTGACAGAACCAGCTCACTTTGAGTTCTGCCAGGACTATTCAGCTCCTGATCTCACTATAGCCTTGGTCCAAACACAGATGAAAGAACTGAATCCAGATGGAGATGAGAGTTACAATGCTTGACATCAAGGCAGCATTTGACCCAGTATGACATTAAACAAAGTTGAAGTCAAGAATTAGGGAAACTCTCCGCTAGTTGCAGTCCCACCTAGCACAATGGAAGATGTCTCTGGTTGCTGGAGATTACTTATCTCGATCTAAGGTCATACCTGCAAGAGTTTCTCAGTTATCATCTTAGGCCAAGCTACCTTCAGCTGCTTCATCAATAATTGTGCCTCAAGCAAAAGGTCAGATGTGGGGATGTTTGCTGATGATATAATCATAGAATCATAGAATCCCTATAGTGTGGAAGCAGGTCATTTGGCCCATAAAATCCACATCGACCCTCCGAAGTGCATCCCACCCAGACCCACTTTGCCCTGTAACCTTGTATTTCCCATGGCTAATCCATCTAGCCTGCACTATGGGGCGATTTAGCATGACCAATCCACCTAACCTGCACATCTTTGGACAGTGGGAGGAAACTGGAGCACATAATACTCTAGTGTGGTCTCAGCAAACCCCTGTACAATTGCAGCAATACATCCCTGCTCCTGTACCTCTCACTATGAAGGTCAACATATCATTTACCTTCTTCACCACCTACTGCCCCTGCCTCCTTATGTGCATGTTTTATTTTATTCAAAATGGGTTGATGGTGTTGCTACCTTGCATAGCATTTGATGCCCAACCCTAGTTGCCCTTAATGTGGATCTTAATGTTCAGCACCATTCGCAACTCCACAGCCAGTTAAGCAGTCCAAGTTCATATGCAACATCTTAATAATGGCAAGTAATATTTATGTGACACAAAAGCCGGACAATGGTCTCCTCCAACAAGATGGAATCTAACTAGCTGCCCTTACCATTCTATTACTTTCCATTGTTGAATTCACCACTACAGCATCTACAATCTGGGAGATTATTAATGACCAGAAACTGAACTGGACCAGTCACATAACCATGGAGGAGAAGGTGAGGACTGCAGATGCTGGAGATCAGAGCTGAAAATGTGTTGCTGGAAAAGCGCAGCAGGACAGGCAGCATCCAAGGAGCAGGAGAATCGATGTTTCAGGCGTGAGCCCTTCTTCAGGAAAGAAGGGCTCATGCCTGAAACGTCGATTCTCCTGCTCCTTGGATGCTGCCTGACCTGCTGCGCTTTTCCAGCAACACATTTTCAGCTCAGTCACATAACCATGGTGGCTACAAGACTAAATTAGTGGCTGGGAAATCTGCAGAGAGTAACTCACCTCCTGGCTCTCAAAATGTTGTCCACAAGGCTCCTATCAGGAGTGATGGAATGTTCTCCATTTGCCCGAATGAGTACAGATCCAACAATCTGTTGGAGAGTGAAGAGTGAATCCATCCGGGATTAAGTATCTTGCTTGATTAACATCTTATCTACCAGCTTAAACATTCATTCCCTCTACCACCACTATAGAAGCAGCACTGCAGAAACTTGTCACTCCTCCTTTAACAGCACATTCCAAACTCACACACTTTGCTTGCTGCTTAGAAGGACAAGGGAAGTAGATGCATTGGAACAGGATTGTTTGCAAGTCCTCTTCCAAGGTACACACCATCTTGATTTGGAACTGCATTGTCATTCTTTCCTGTTACTGGATCCTGGTACTGGAACTCATTTTCTTTCAGCCCAATGGAAATTCCAACATCAGATGGACTACAGACTACAGAAGGTGGCTTACCATCACCTTCTCAAGAACAATTAGGGATGAACAATAAATGCTGGCCTTTTCAGTGACGTGCTTATCCTATTAAATAATTAGAAAAATGGCATGCAGGAGTCCCACAGTTGGGATCATAAAGAACTTTACAGCGTAGTTGGTGGAATGTTTCTTGTGACTGCTGATGCAATGTTAATGACTTTCTATATTTTCTTAATGTTTGATATTCCATTAGGCTAGTGCTAAACTGTCTCTTTGGTGATTTCCTCCCAAATCTTGTGCAGAAATAGATGTGGATGGTTTGGTGTCACTCCTGCTTAGAAGTGGGGATGACCAGGAGAACAACACAAAAGGAGGAACATACAGCATGAAGCAAAAGAAAGCAATGAATATCAGGGAGGCCTTTCAGATAGAAATTATATCAACTCAGTCTTTAAGGATTAATTCACTTAATGTCTATACTTGATTAATAGTAGAATTGTTTGACCACTTTTTAAGGTTAAATTTATGAGGTCAGCTGTTACACAGATACTACTTCTGAGGACCTGAAACTCACGCCGGTCAAAATTCATACCGTATCATTAGCAGAAGCCCAATTGATCTCTAAATGAAGAAAAGAAAAAGGTTTTACAGTAATTGTGAATTCCCGGATCGGAACGAAACAGCCAGCGGACTGGAAGACCAGGAGTGGAGCGTGAACAGCCAGCAGACTGGAAAGCTGGAGTGGGACGTGACGGTCAGCACACTGACTCATAAACATTGATCTGTTATCTGAGAAGAACTAGGGTTGACTTTTACACAAGATATATGGAAAATTCCAGGTTATTTGGCCAAACACAGGGGGTCGACTTTTACATGAGATCGACTATTACTCGAGTGTATACAGTACCTGGACTTTATCAAGAACTGTTGTATGAGGGTGTAAGGATCTGAAAGAGTTAATACTGGGGAGTGTCATAAGCATCACCTGTTGTGATGATGTCAAATGGACTTAATGGCAGCAGATTGGTACTGATCACATGGTGAGGTGCAGCATCAGTTTAGTTGCATGTACAACATGGTGAGCAATGATGTGGATTTCATTTAATGGTTTAACCCATTCCTGGCAGCAGTTTTAAATCACTCTCAAATTGTGGGTTAGCAGAACGGAAGAGCTGACGATGAAAGAATCCCAGGCAAGAAACAACTAAGAATGAATCCAGTTGATGGTAAAAGCAATGGTAAGAAAACTACTGCAGCAAGAATAAGGAAATCCCTGGTGAAGGTAAATTAGTTATTTAGTTAGTGGGCGGCACGGTGGCACAGTGGTTAGCACTGCTGCCTCACAGAGCCTGAGACCCGGGTTCAATTCCCGCCTCAGGCGACTGACTGTGTGGAGTTTGCACGTTCTCCCCGTGTCTGCGTGGGTTTCCTCCGGGTGCTCCGGTTTCCTCCCACAGTCCAAAAGATGTGCAGGGTCAGGTGAATTAGCCATGCTAAATTGCCCGTAGTGTTAGGTAAGGGGTAAATGTAGGGGTATGGGTGGGTTTCGCTTCGGCGGGTCGGTGTGGACTTGTTGGGCCGAAGGGCCTGTTTCCACACTGTAATGTAATGTAATGTAATGTAATCACACTGGGTCATACAGTGCCACAGCTAGTGGGCACCACAATGCATAGCTATATCAAAAGGAATCCATGCACATACAACACTGAAAGTTGCCACCCAGGTTGTTGGGAAGGCATGCGATGTGTTAGCTTTTATTGGTAGAGGGATTGAGTTTCGGAGCCACAAGGTCATGTTGCAGCTGTACAAAACTCTGGTTCAGTCGCACTTGGAGTACTGTGTACAGTTCTAGTCACTGCATTATAGGAAGGCTGTGGAAGTTTTGGAAAGCGTTCAGAGGAGATTTACAAGGATGTTGCCTGATATGGAGGGAAGTTCTTATGAGGAAAGGATAAAGGACTTGAGATTGTTTTCATTAGAAATGTGGTTGACCTCCAGATCATTGCTAATAGGTGACCAGGATTATCCTGATATCAAATGACTGGTGAATTCAGTGTGGAACCCAGTGCTGCGCACAGTGGGCCAACATGGAGAGCTATGTTGTCACAACGGACCATCATACCTCCAATATCCACTAGCAACACTACTGTTCTCAGGACCACTTTGAAGAAAACCCTGCAGCTCTCAAGCTGAGCTAGCTTCAATTTTCTGGTAATTCCAAAACTTCACCATTTTGAGGGAGTGGCCCTTACGACCATTTATTAGGCAAGAAACTGAAGAGTTTAGGCAGGTAATGGAAGAGCAAGATTGAGAACTGCAACAGGAATTGGTGGGACAGGAAGAGGAGGAAAAGGGACTACAGTGTAGACAGCCCTTTGAGCTCATTTCACACGATGGTGGTGTCTCAGTTAGGTGTGCAAGTGGATCCTGCACCATGCAAGTGTACATGTTCCCAAGTCACCGGGGGAGATCAGAGGGGCGGCAGTTTCGGCAGCAGTGACGGTATCTGCGGTGGCATTGAGAACGAACAGCTGTGGTCTCCTGGAGAGCGAGATCAGCGGAGGACTCATCAAAGACTGTTGAACTTTTAACTTATTCCTTTATTTTCCTAGTTTAAACTATGAAAGACTTTAATGTGAACTATGATCTATTTCTTTAATTTTGTGCTATGTGAACTAATGCTTAACTTTTTAACACTTTCTCTTAATACATTGTACCTAAGTTTTTTGTACCTTAGTATCCAAGATGGCAACACATGTGGTGATATTATACACTTTTTGTTGTACTTGAGTACATGTGACGATTAAAATGTAAACTCTTTTAAAAAATCTAATTAATGATCAGTAACAGTAACCTCAGGCACAGCTCCTGATTTACTAAATGGTCCAACAGGCCTTATCTTTCCTCTATCATTTACCATCATTGTGCTTATTCTGACATCAGAATAACAAAATATCATACAAAATGTACACTTGTCATCCAAATGTATATGTTTAATCATGACATTATATATACACAAATAAAATCATCATCATGCCCATTTCCTTAACTTGGCTGTTCCATGTGCCTCTTTCATTCCCCTATTGTTGCAGCATGGCTGGTAGAAGGCTGCTGGCCTTGGGTTGAGAAGACTGTAGACGGATTTGAAGGTGATCTCAAGGATCTTCTGAGCCCACAATTTCCAGCATCCTTAGTATTTTGTCTTTCTTTGATTGTTTGAATAGAAAGTCAGCAGTAACATCTTTGACACTGTTGCGATTTTTGTCATGAGATGTTAGTATTTGTAAACCTTCACCCAGGTTCTAGAGTTCATGAATCTTGCATTAGACCTTGGAGACTGCTTGGTAGATTTCATAAATTTTTCAATAACTTTGCATAGGCTTGTGCTTGTGGCAAAAGTAAAATTGTTCAGGCAAAGTGAGTTTTGAGAAGATTTGTAGCTCAGGTTGAGGTTCTGGATGTAAGTTTTCTCGCTGAGCTGGAAGGTTCATTTCCAGACGTTTCGTCACCCTACTAGGTAACATCTTCAGTGGGCCTCCGGCGAAGCATTGCTGATAATTCCTGCTTTCTATTTATATGTTTGGGTTTCTTTGGGTTGGTGATGTCATTTCCTGTGGTGAAGTCACTTCATGTTCTTTTTCTCAGGGAGTGATAGATGGGGTCTAACTTGATGTGTTAGCCACAAAAAGACATGACCCTCTCTCACTAGTATCCTCACATACCGATGAGGAAGGACACCACTTCGACTGGGACAACACATCCATCCTAGGACAAGCCAAACAAAAACATGCATGAGAATTCCTAGAAGCATGGCATTCCAACCAGAACTCTATGAACAAACACATCAACTTAGACCCCATCTACCACTCCTTAAGAAAAAGAACAAGAACTAACTTCACCATAGGAAATGACATCACCAACCCAAATAAATCCAAACATATAAATAGAAAGCAGGAATTATCAGCAATGCTTCGCCTGAGGCCCACTGAAAATGTTACCTAATAGGGTGACGAAATATCTGGAAATTAACCTTCCAGCTCAGCGAGCAAACCTACATGTTCAGACAAAATTGTTGTTGTGTTTCCTTTTTTAAAAGCATGTGATCATAATGTTCACATTCCTAATTTACTATTTCAAAATCCACGGTGCTTTAATTACATAAATAATCCTAACTTACTTTCCTATAATATTATTTTACAAATGTTTCAACTCAATATAATTGATCTGTGATTGCTACAGTTAATACTTGTGGAAAGTTTGAGTACAAAAGTTACAAATTATATTTTGTTGTCACCCTTGTTTCTGATATATTGAAATTCACTGCCAAACTCCTTTTTAGCTGTTCCTATGACTCTGCATTTGAAAATGTATACCTGCTGTGTTCCTTGCCTAGAATATCTATGTTACGGAAGCATGCTATATATAAAAATTCTGTCATTTACCCTACACCTATATACTTATGCATGTAGAAAACTTGTGAGAAACATACATCTGTCACAGTTCACACCATGCATTTTAAAGATTCAAATAAAATGTCAATGATTTTCTGTTATTTTCCTTTTACCCTGTTAATTTGGTCTATTTGTTCAGGGTAAAATGAGGAATTTACTGGCAGCTGACAACATGCATAAACTCCCACCCTATTAGTCTCTAGTTGTTCATGGAATATGTTAATTTGAGATTAGATTAGATTACTTACAGTGCAGAAACAGGCCCTTCAGCCTAACAAGTCTACACCGACCCTCCGAAAAGCAACCCACCCAGACCCATTCCCCTACACTTACCCCTTCACCTAACATTACGGGCTATTTAGCATGGCCAATTCACCTAACCTGCACATTTTTGGACTGTGGGAGGAAACCGGAGCACCCAGAAGAAACCCACACAGACACGGGGAAAATGTGCAAACTCCATGCAGGCAGTTGCCTGAGGCGGGAATTGAACCTGGGTCTCTGGCGCTGTGAGGCAGCAATGCTAACCACCATGCCACCGTCACATAACACGAGCTAGTTTATGAATTATGAACTTAAAAAGACAAGTGTGATTAAGTACAACTCTGCTTTATTGGTTGGATATCACAAGCATTGTTCCGACCACCATTTTCTCATGATCTTTGGGAAATCATCTAAAATAAGTGACTAATTTAAAAGAAACAAAGAATAAAAATATTGATGAAATTTGAAGAGTTTTGTGATTGTCCCTTAAACACAAAAAATCTTGCCCTGGCAAAGCATTACAGGGGAATTACTGCCTTGTCATAAAAAGTTTGAAAATTAACGCCTGAAATGTGAAGGCAAATGTCTTTACTATCATCAGCGCAAAGGATGGCCACTAACAAGTGAAACTGGAGGAAAGCAAGAATTTTCTAACTACATTCTCGATGCTATTCATAGATATGGATGATTGTAGATGTTGCTTGCCATTTCCATTGCTCTAGAAGGGTACCAACATAGACAGAGATGGAAATGTGTTGCTGGAAAAGCGCAGCAGGTCAGGCAGCATCTAGGGAACAGGAGAATCGACGTTTCGGGCATTAGCCCTTCTTCAGGAATGAGGAAAGTTGGTCCAGCAGGCTAAGATAAAAGATAGGGAGGAGGGACTTGGGGGAGGGGCGTCGGAAATGTGATAGGTGGAAAGAGATCGAGGTGAGGGTGATAGGTCACACTGGGGTGGGGGCGGAGAGGTCGGGAAGAAGATTGCAGGTTAGGAAGACGGTGCTGAATTTGATGGATTTGACTGAGACAGGCTGGGGGGAGGGGAAATGAGGAAACTGGTGAAATCCGAGTTCATCCCTTATAGACATAGACCAACATAGACAGCTCAAGATAGCGATCTTCCTGGAATGGAAGCTTGTGTAGATGATCTGCTAGGTTATGGATATGGAGACCCAATGGAAGAAGTTATCACAAACCGTAATTTGAATTTAGTACAACTGCAAAAAAAGAGCTCACCAGATGAACATGAAGGTGATATGAGAAAGATGCAATTGATGATGCATTAAATCAAGCATGCGAGTCATGTACTGATAGCAAATGACTTTTATTGGATCCTGACAAGTTGAGAACTGTAGAAGAGATGCAACTGCCAACAGATGTAAAAGCAGTGCAAAGATTGGATTTGTGAACTATTTAGCAAAGTTTTTGAGGGATTCAACAGTGTAAACCTCTACACAAATTCATTGTTAATCACGTGCCTCTTGCACAGAACAAGAAACAGTTTTCACTAGAATCACGCAACTAGTGTTGACAATGTTAAAAATCACACAACACCAGGTTACAGTCCAACAGGTTTAATTGGAAGCACACTAACTTTCAGAGCAACGCTCCTTCAGGTGATAGTGGAGGGCTCAATCCTAACATGCAGAATTTATAGCAAAAATTTACAGTGATGTAACTGAAATTATACATTGAAAAATTGATTGTCTGTTGAGTCTTTCATCTGTTTGAATACCATGATAGTTTCACTTCTTTCATGTGTAAATCACAAAACCTTTTTTTTTAAAAAGTTGCATTCTCGGGCTAGATGTTGACAACGGTGATAGCTAGACAATATGTTGAAGGTGTTGGCCCCCTGTGTTCTCTGTCTATGCCATGATGCTTAGATTGATTCTAATCTAAAAAGTGAGATAACGGAGTTTTACATAAATTCATGCAGTTTTTGAGCAAAGTACAATGTAACCCTGCAAGTACAAATTCACCCCACAAACTATATGTGTGCATGTGGGTCTTTGTCTGTCTATGTGTGTGTGTCTGTCTGGGTTGGGGTTGTGAGTGTGACAAAGTGTACGTGTGTATGCGTGTAGTGAGTGCAGAGTGTCTTAAGTCTGTGAGGGGGTGCATGTGTAAGTGTGGGAGTGTGTGTGTCTGTAAGGGTGTGTGTGGGTGTCTGTGCGCGTCTGTGTGTATGTGTATAGTGCAATAGTGGTCACCTGTAATGTGACATGAACCCAAGGTCCCGGTTGAGGTCCTCCCTATGGGTACTGAACTTAGGTATCAGCCTCTGCTCGGCCACTTTTCTCAGCTGCCTGTCCCGAAGTCCACCTTGGAGGATGGTCACCTGAAGGTCCGAGGCTGAATGTCCTGGACCACTGAAGTGTTCCCCAACTGGGAGGGAACCCTCCTCTCTGTTGATTGTTGTGCGGTGATTGCATTGTTGCATTCTCGGGTTAGCTGTTAACAATGGTGATAGCTAGACAATATGTTGAAGGTGTTGGCCCCCTGTGTTCTCTGTCTATGCCATGATGCTTAGATTGATTCTAATCGAAAAAGTGAGATAATGAAGTTTTACATAAATTCATGCAGTTTTTGAGCTCAGAGTTCTACATGAATGCATGCAGTTTTTGAACAAAATACAATGTAACCCTGCAAGTACAAATTCACCCCACAAAATATATGTGTGCATGAGGGTCTTTGTCTGTATGTGTCTGTCTGGGTTGGGGGTTGTGAGTGTGAGAAAGTGTATGTGTGTGTGTGTGTGTGTATGTGTAGTGAGTGCAGAGTGTCTTAAGTCTGTGAGGGGGTGCATGTGTGAGTGTGGGAGTGTGTGTATCTGGTGAAGGAGCGGCCCTCCGACAGCTAGTGCTTCCAATTAAACCTGTTGGACTATAACGTGGTGTTGTGTGATTTTTAACTTTGTACACCCCAGTCCAACACCGGGATCTCCAAATCATCACTTCAGGCAATGCAGTATTTGCAACAAGTACCAAGCTAAATATGCTTAAAGAGCCATCTGCAACATATGACATCCCAGGTCAGACCTTGGATGAAGCTAGGAGTAGACCTTTTCACTCTCACGAGAACGAATCATCTTGTCAATTTCAGCTACCATTCTGACTACTAAAGTTAGACTAGCTGAACAACAATGTACATATGTGAGATTGGAGATTGCCAAAAGGTGCACTTCAAGCAGTATGCCATTCCAGTCATTATGGTAAGTTAAAAAGGACTCATAGTTCAACAGGGAAGAAATCTATCACTTCATGAAAGATTGGGAAATTCAACACGATGTATCATTTTCACACCTAATCAAATGGAAAAGTAGAGAAAGCAGTGAAAATTGCCAAGGAAATCATGAAGAAATTGAGAAAATCCAGCACAGACTTGTCCAAGAATATCCTTGAGTGGAGAAATGCACCTACTGAAAGCAGTGAATATCCAGTTCAAAGACTAAAGTCCTGCTGCACCCAAATTATCCTTTTAATAGCCAAAAACAATTGAAGCCAGAAGTAGTGACAGGTGTGAATGACAAAATCATAGTGAAACAAGAAAAAGCCTTGTTTCACGTTCACATAAGTGCTAAGTCAGTGCCAGTGTTGAGCATTAGAGATCCAGTCAGAGTTCAAGTGGTCAATGCTCTCAACAACAGTCAGCTTATAAGGCAACCTGTGACCTGTGCTGAGCAGTTGCCATCTTAATCACATGCAATGAATGTAAATGCCAGACATGGACTTATGATTGGAAAAGCTCTGCTTCCACTGAAGACAACTGAACAAGATGTAAGTAACAACCAAAAGAACTGTGGATGCTGTAAATCAAAAGCATTGTTGGAAAAACTCAGCAGGTCCGGCAGCATCTGTGAAGAGAAATCAGAGTTAACATTTCAGGTCCAGTAATTCTTACTCAGAACAGTTCTGAGGAAGGGTCACTGGACTGGAAACAATAACCCTGATTTCTCTTCACAGATGCTGCCAGACTTGCTGAGCTTTTCCAGCAACTTTTGTTTTAGTTTGCAGACAAGATGTAATGTCACTAACTGCACAGAGTACAGAAAGATTGTCATTTCCAGAGGTCCACCATTCCTCAGTAATAGAAATAAGAGTTACCATGATAATCGCACTCTCAATGTGAACCAGAATCTCCAGAAAAGGAACATCATCCTAAGAATAAACAAGTACTGGATGAACAACCAATGACAATATACAGAGGTAGTATTATGAGAGCAGCACAATTTAAAGACTATGTAGGGAACTTGTGCGCAGAAACTGACAAAAGTGGTACTGCCTAGAGTGAACACACTGTTTTTTTAGTGAATGATCATTTTCTCTGCAGCAATGTACTTTGGGTAACTTGTTTAATTTGGCACTGCAAGTAGTACGGCATGCAATTCCTCTTTTTAAATGAAATGGTGGACATCTAGAGAAATGAAATGTACTTGGTAAACAGGTTGATTTGCCACCATCATGTAACCTCTTCCTCTGCGATATGAGTTCTTAATTTTGTGCAATCTATGGGATTAAATAAACAATATTTCTAGCATATTTTTATTTTTATTACTGGTGATGAGTGCTTCATGAGGTTGGTAACTCCCTCAGTGGAAGGGTTCATGTGTTCTAAATCTTTCGCCATTGTGGCACACATACACTGGATGGACTCTAACCCTGAACTGTCTCAGCGAAATCTGACATGTGGGAAGACATCTGCCACCACTGGGTTACGCAGCCCTTTATGTCCCTCTGTGTCTCTTTGCTCCTTCTGCTCGCGAGTGGTATGTAGATTATTCAGTGTCATGAATCTATGCAAGTGTGAAGACATCTAAAGTGACTTAATCTGAGCAAGGGAAGGATGCACTTCTGAGATGTGATAGTACTTACCTTTTGCAGGAGTTAGTCGTGCCCTACAACATTTAAACATATGGCTGACACAAGATCAAGCCTTGTGTGCAATACTGCAATACTGAGACTTTGCAAAATAGTTGAGTCTTCAGTACGCTGATAGACAACTTGGCCTGCACCTTATTCCCTTCAAATATAAATTTTATTCATCCTTGGGCAGCACAGTGGTTCAGTGGTCAGCACTGCTGCCTCACGGCACCAAGGACTCAGGTTCAATTCCATCTTCACGCAACTGTCTGTGTGGAGTTTGCACGTTCTCCTGTGTCTGCGTGCGTTTCCTCCGGGTGCTCCAATTTCCTTCCATAGTCCAAAGATGTGCAGGTTAGGTGAATTGGCTATACCAAATTGTCCATTTTGTCTAGGGATATGCAGCCTAGGTGGGTTAGTCTTGGGTACTTTGGGGTTATAGAGGTAGGTTAGATGGGTAGGTCTGGGTGGGATGCGCCTTGGTGGGTTGGTGTGGACTCACCGGGTCAAAAGGCCTGCTTCTACACTGTAGAGATTCTATGATTCTCTCCCAAGGATACCAATTATTCCTTTCCTAACTTGCTTATGGTCATACACCCTGGAAATATCTATTGTTCCCTCCCATTAAGGCTAACAATGTATAGGATTGGAATCCCTTCACCAGTGTGCACTTTATTCTCAGGTATTATGTGTCCTATTTTTCTGGAAGATCAAAATCGAGAATACTAAGGCACCATCCCTCTATTATGAAGTGACAGGTAGAGAGGTCCCTGATGATTGCAAAATTGTTTAGCACCATTTGTGACTTCTCAGACACTGAAGTAGTCATTTTCAAATCCAGCAAGCCTGCACAAAATCCAGGGTTTAGGCTGACAAATGGCAATAGTATTCATGCTACACATGAGAGATGAAAATGTGTTGCTGGAAAAGCGCAGCAGGTCAGGCAGCATCCAAGGAACAGGAGAATCGACGTTTCGGGCATAAGCCCTTCTTCAGGAATGAGGAAAGTGTGTCCAGCAGGCTAAGATAAAAGGTGGGGAGGGGCATTGGAATTGCGATAGGTGGAGGGAGGTCAAGGTGAGGGTGATAGGCCGGAGTGGGGTGGGGGTGGAGAGGTCAGGAAGAAGATTGCACGTTAGGAAGGCGGTGCTGAGTTCGAGGGATTTGACTGAGACAAGGTGGGGGGAGGGGAAATGAGGAAACTGGAGAAATCTGAGTTCATCCCTTGTGGTCGGAGGGTTCCCAGGCAGAAGATGAGGCGCTCTTCCTCCAACCGTTGTGTTGCCATGGTCTGGTGATGGAGGAGTCCAAGGAACTGCATGTCCTTGGTGGAGTGGGAGGGGGAGTTAAAGTGTTGGGCTAAGGGGTGGTTGGGTTGGTTGGTCGGGTGTCCCAGAGGTGTTCTCTGAAACGTTCCGCAAGTAGGCGGCCTGTCTCCCCAATATAGAGGAGACCACATCGGGTGCAGCGGATGCAGTAAATGATGTGTGTGGAGGTGCAGGTGAATTTGTGGCGGATATGGAAATGTCCCTTGGGGCCTTGGAGGGAAGTAAGGGGGGAGGTGTGGGCACAAGTTTTGCATTTCTTGCGGTTGCAGGGGAAGGTGCTGTGAGTGGAGGTTGGGTTGGTGGGGGGTGTGGACCTGATGAGGGAGTCATGGAGGGAGTGGTCTTTTCGGAACGCTGATAGGGGAGGGGAGGGAAATATATCCCTGGTGGTGGGGTCCGTTTGGAGGTGGTGGAAATGACTGCGGATGATACGTTGTACATGGAGGTTGGTGAGAGAGTCAGGCTATGATCACTCTCAACAAGAAAGAATCTACCCATCTTCTCTTGACATTCATTGGCATTACTTTTGCTGAATCCTCATTATCAACATCCTAGCTATTACTATTGGCCAGAAACTGGACCAGCCAAATAAACACATTGCTGTAAGAGCAGGTCAATGGTTAGTAACCCTGCAGTGAGTAACTGACATCCTGACTCACTAAAGCCTATTTGCCATTTACAAGGCACAGGTCAGGATGGTAATGGAATACTTCCCAATTGCTTGGATGTGTGCATCTCCAACAACACTCAAAAAGCTTGTCATTATCCAGAATAAACCTTGACTAGCACCACACTCACAAATGTTCACTCCCTCCATTATTGATGCGCAGTAGCAGTATATCTTATCAACAAGATGATTAGGGCAGGAATAGGGCCAGTCAAAGACAGAAGTGGGAAGTTGAGTGTGGACCCTGTAGAGATCGGGGAGGTGCTAAATGAACATTTCTTATTGGTGTTCACTCAGGAAAAGGAGAATATTGTGGAGGAGAAGAATGAGATACGAGATATTAGACTAGAAGGGTCGACGTTAGTTACGCACAGGTGTTATCAATTCGAGAAGGAATGAAAGTAGAGAAATCCCCTGGGCCAGATGGGATTTATCCAAGGATTCTCTGGGAAGCTAGGGAGGAGATAGCAGAGCCGTTGTCTTTGATATTTGAGTCGTCATTGTCTACAGGTTTAGTACCTGAGGACTGGAGGATTGCAAATGTTGTGCCATTGTTCAAGAAGGGCAGTAGAGATGACCCAGGTAATTGTAGACCAGTGAGCCTTACTCCTGTTGTAGGAAAGGTTTTGGAAAGGATTATAAGAGATAAGATTTATAATCATCTAGCAAACAACAATTTGATTTCAGATAGTCAACATGGTTTCGTCAAGGGCAGGTCATGTCTCACAAACCTCATTGAGTTTTTTGAGAAGGTGACCAAGCATGTAGATGAGGGTAGGGCAGTTGACGTGGTATACATGGACTTCAGTAAAGCCTTTGATAAGGTTCCACATGGTAGGCTGATGGAGAAAATACAGAGGCATGGAATTGAGGGTGATTTAGCAGTTTGGATTAGAAACTGGCTTTCTGGAAGAAGTGAGTGGTTGTTGATGGAAAGTATTCAGTCTGGAGTCCCGTTACTAGTGGTGTGCCACAAGGATCTGTTTTAGGACCACTGCTGTTTGTCATTTTTATAAATGACTTAGACGCAGGCATAGGTGGATGGATTAGTAAATTTGTAGACGACATTAAACTCGGTGGTGTAGTGGACAATTTGGAAGAATGTTACATGTTGCAGGAGGACTTGGATAAACTGCAGAATTGGGCTGAGCGGTGGCAAATGGAGTTCAATGCAACTAAATGTGAGGTGATACATTTTGGGAAGAATAACAGGAAGGCAGCATTCTGGGTCAATGGAAAGATTCTTGATAGTGTGGATGTGCAGAGGGATCTTGGAGTCCATGTGAGTAGATCCCTGAAAGTTGCCACCTCGGTAGATAGTACTGTGAAGAAGGCTTCATTGGTAGAGGGATTGAGTTTTGGAACCGCAATATCATGCTGCAACTATACAAAACGCTGATGCGGCTACACTTGGAATATTGTGTACAGTTCTGGTCACCCCACAGGAAGGATGTGGGAGTATTGGAAAAGCATTGGCAGAGGAGACTTACCAGAATGTTGCCTGGTCTGGAGAGAAGATCCTATGAGGAAAGGCTGAGAGACTTGGATCTGTTCTCATTGGAGAGAAGAAGGCTAAGGGGGGGAATTTGATAGCGACATACAAGATGATCAGAAGATTAGATAGGGTAGATAGTGAAATACTTTTATCTCGGATGATGACGTCAGCTTGTACGAGAGGATATTACTACAAATTGAGGGGTGATAGATTTAAGACAGATGTCAGAGGAAAGTTCTTTACACAGAGAGTGGTAAGTGCATGGAATGCCCTACCTGCTAATGCAGTAAACTCAGCCACATTAGGGAGATTTAAACAATCCTTAGATAAGCACATGGATGATTTTGGGATAGTGGAGGGGGACGAGCTGAGAATAGATCACAGGTTGGCGCAACATCGAGGGCCGAAGGACCTGTTCTGCGCTGTATTGTTCTATGTTCTATGTTCTAAGGTGCACTGCAGAAATTCAACAAGGCTCCTTAGACAGCACTTGCAAATCGATGAGGACGAAGATCTAGAAGAACAAAGGCAGCAGATACATGGGGGCATCGTCACTTGCAAGTTCCCCTAAAAGCCACTCCATTGCATTTGCCATTGCATCAATGTCACTGAGTCAGAGACCTGGAATTCCCTCCCTAGCAGCATTGTGGGTGTACCTATGTGAAATGGATTGTAATAGTTCAAGAAGGTACCACACCACCACCTTCTCAAGAGCAACTAGGGCCAGGCAATAAATGCTGGCCTAGCCAATGGTGCTCATATCTCCAGAATGAATTAACAAAAATGGCCTATATGGCCATTCGGCAATTAACTTAACAGGCTACATGTTGACTTGATCTCAGTAGTGTCATGGCTCTCAGCCTTGCTGTAACGTTAGAAAGTACTCTGGGCACATATTTCTTCCATGCTCAGAAGCAGCACCCCAGCTGCAGTGTCTGTTGGACTTTGGATGCTAAAGGGTCTGGCATTGCACTCACCTTCCCAGAGCAAAGAAGGTCGTTGATCCTCCTCCCGCACTGCACCCAATTCTTCCATTCCCAGCCACCTCTACCCAGACTTGCTTGATTGGGAAGTTGGCCTTTCTTCTGTCCCATGCAAAAAGATTACATCCGTCCTTTCCCTGACTGCTTCAAAAGGACGACCAGGTTAATGTTTACAAACAAGGAGCAGACCTGGCCCAGATTCCAATCCTCTGTCTTTCCTGCTCCACCACTGATATGCCAATTAATACAGTAAAACATGACCTACAGTAATGGCTGCTGTGGTCTATTTAAATCAGGCCAGCTCTCCTCCAATCTCACCTCTATTCTCTCTTCTCTGGTTGCTAATTGGTCATCCACCCTGTCCTGCAGTTACTTAATAGCTTTCCCCATGAAAATCTTCCCCTGATCCCAAGTGACATAAGAAATCGTCCTGACACCTGTTTCTTGACCTCAGACAGAAAATCAGTCCCTTGCTGGTAACCCCCTTCTGAGGTGAAATTACATAGTATTAAAGACACTATAAAAATGCAAATTATTATTGTTAGTAATATTTGTTAGGAATGCATTGATGCACTTTGTCTGAAATTCCTCAGTGAGCTAGTTTAACATGTTTTTAAACATAGGTTTGGGATATTGTTTTAGGTCTTAATAATTAAGAATTATCGATTGATATCACATCTATGGAGTTCTAGATTTCACCAGAAAAGAATCTATAATAATGTTTAGAAGCAACAAAATGTGCATATTCAATGGCATTGCCATCACTTAGTCCCTTACTACCAACTCTTAGAGGTTACCGTTGACCAGAAACTGAAGTGGATTCACATTACAAATACAGCAACCACAGAGCAGGTCAGAGGCTAGGAGTCCTATAGCAAATAACTCACTTCCTGCCTCCTCAAACCAAGGCACACGTCAGGAGTGTGATGGAATATACATCACTTGCCTGGAAGGGTCCAGCTCCAACAACATTCAAGGAGATTGACAACATCCAGCACAAAGCAATCTCCTTGACTGGAACCACATCTAGAAACATTCAGTCCCTCCACTTCCGAAGCACAGTAGCAACAAGTGTGTACCATCTACACTGCAGAAATTCACCAAGGTTCCTTGCACAGAACCTTCGAAAATTAAGTCACTACCACCTAGAAGGATAAGGGCAATAAATGCATGGGAATGGCTGAAAGTTCCTCTTCAACCTGCTGTGTCAAAATCCTGGAACTCCCTCCCTAACAATGCTGTGCGTGTGCCTACAATACAGTGCAATGGTTGAAGAAGGCAGATCACTACCACCTTCTCAAGGACAACTCGGGATGGTAGAAAATGTCAGACTAGCCTGTGAAACCCACATCTCATGAATGAATTAAAAATAACACTGTCCTCCTCAATTTTTCCAGAAAGTAGAAAATCCCATCACTCGGGCTGGAAAACAGGTTGCAAACCCTGCCAGGTAATGGCAGTGTTCTGGGTGGTCCAATAAGAATCTACTGCCTGCACTGCCATTCACCTGAGAAGGGCTCCGAGAGCTATCAGTACAGTCAGAGGGCTGGGGTGTTGCCAGTCTCAGTTGCATACCACTAGATGTCACCACTGCTAAGGCTGCAGGAAAAAAAATCCTCCTTCCTCCCACACACTTGAAATCCAGGTAGCACTTTTTCTCAGCACATCTGAGCAATGAACACAAAGGAGGGGCAGGGAACCCTCCATCAAATGCAGTGGGTCACCAGGGGCCATTATGTGGTCATAAATTAATGTCCTCCTGCCTCCCCAACCCTACTGAGAGGCTACCAGAACTTACTTGGTGATCTCTACTTATGTGTGGGGTCCATCCTGGCACTGATACAGTGCTCTTGGGGGCAGGATGTGGTCATTAATCAGGGATTCTAATTAATTGATTTTATTGGACCTCTTCCTCCCAACTCTGAGGTTATCCCATGGCATCAGGAAGATATTGAACTCCCTCCTACCCCCTGAACCTCTGCTTCTATTTCATAAGTCCTCCTGTCTTGAAGTTCTCTCCATAGGGCTGGTGAAATCATCCCCAATATTACTAGTTCCTGGTTGCTGCTATTTGATACGGCTGACTTGCACAATAATGTGTTGTACGCTGCATGACATCACCATTGATAAATGGTAATTCTCCAATTTTACCTCATGGCCGGGAGTCCTACTCACCGTGACATCATATTGCAGATTTGGACGATTTTGCTGACCATGATTTTCTGATTATTTGATGCCTGGAAACTAGTGAGAAGAACATGTTCAATTATATCGGTACCTCAGCAGGAAAATTCACTGCTGAGAACCCAAACCTTGGAAAATTAGTCCTATTCCTCTTACCAAAGGGCATCTTCACAATGGCAAATCTCTGAAAGAGAATGAAGATTAAGTTGAAACCCATGACAGCACAGCATTTGGTATCTGAAATTGAATAATTGCCAAGAACACTGAAATGCACCTTTTATCTTATGGCTTGACATGTTTGTTATCTAATTTTGTAGAGAGAAGTCAAGGCCACACAATGACATAACTATTACCATATCTAGTTGGGTAAAGTATGAAACATGTAATTGACTGGAATTGGAAAAACGGAGTAAATATTTTCTTTAATATAGTCTATCCACATTTAAGGATAGTTAGCCAGCTGTTCGTATTTTTGTTTAACTTAAGGCCTCTTTTGGATTGCCTGCAGAGCCAGGAGCTAAAACAGGTGAGCTGACCTGTAACTTTCTGCCTCTGGGTCATTGATGAAGTGGCAAGTCATGTGGGATGATGGCTACCCACTCACTGGGATAATGCACACAAAATCAATTCCCGGTGTTCCTGAAATCACTACAACAGTTAAAGATTTTATACAGTACACTAAGTTCCCCAACTTACCTGACTTTGAGAGCGAGAAAGATAGAAAAGGCTGTCCAGGCTTTTTATACTGAACAAAAATCACTATTTATTACAAGAAATTAGACTCTAGCAGCATGTAAATGGTTATAGACATTCAGCATTTAATACTAATAATTAAAATCTAATCCCCTCATAAACTTCTCCCCACACATATATATATAGACAAACAGCTAGGATAAAATAGGTATCAAACACTGTGAATATTGGAGAAATGGATTTAGCAGCATTTGTAAAGAAGTTAATATTTTGAGTCTGGAATTAATCTTCTTCAGAATCCTATGGACCATGCATCTACGGCTGCTTTAATGAATAAACATGGTAGCTAATGTACTAAAACATCAACAGAAAGTTGTTTCTCTTTCATTCTTTCAAAACTATTGCCGGTGCTTTTTTTTTAAACAAAACTCTCCTGTGGGTTGGAAAAGACTAGCTAGTTTAGGGGTCATCTTTCCCTTTCATTTACTATTCCTAAGAAGCACTGAACATCATTTATGTACTTCATTGCTGAAAATTCACTGATTCCTCTTGTCTTTCTTGGGTCCACCATATATTCTTGAATAATGAGAATAAGAAATCTAATTGTTAGTGAAAGGCAGTACAGACCTTAAATATGTCCCTGATGCTCTGGTCACGTGACTTCTCCAGTTTATCTGTTACCTATTTTGGAAAATAGTTCCCTCTTTCCCTTCAAGGCTTCTCAGTGTTTCTTTTTTGAAAATCTCTGGCGCAGAGGATATCCCAAATGGTGATAGCTGAAATGATACTGCCTGAATGGTGTAATAAATGTACTCAGCAATCTTGACTCTTGGTCTAAGGTCATCTGTTAGAAACCCTGGTTGGCATCCAGTTTTGTGGTAAACTTGCTTGTGGCCAATTTTGCCAAACTGTTGTCAATTGGTAAAATTTTGTTCTAATTCCTTTGTTAAAGTGAAATCGACACACTGTCTTCATTCTCTATTTGTCTGGGGAATAGTTGCTAGCCCTGAGCACCACTTTGTCAGTTCTCTTACTGGCAATATTACAGCCCTTTAAATCATGCTTGTTTGTCCGATATAGTGTTTTTTACAGTTCTTGCATGGTATCTAGTAAATGGCGTTAGATTTGCTGGTAGTATCTAATAGATCCTTTCATTTCATTAGTCGCTGTTTAAGTGTGTTGGTAGGTTTGTGGGCTATCATGATGCCAAGAGATCTCCTAGCAAATCAAACATCATTTACAAGATACTATGCAGGAACTGTAAAAAACACTACATCGGACAAACTAGCAAGAAACTTGCCACCAGGATACACGAACACCAACAAACCACCCATTATCACTAGTTTCTATACATACAGACAAAGAAGGACACCACTTTGACTGGGACAACACACACATCCTATGACAGACAAAATAAAGGCATGCATGAGAATTCTTAGAGGCTTGGCATTCTAACCAGAACCCCATCAATAAATACATTGACATAGATCCTATCCACCTTCCCTTGAAAAAAATAACAGGAAATGACATCACCCACCTTAAGAAACCAAGACCTATAAATAGAGAGGCGGGACATACCACCAGCGCTTTACTGGAGACTCTCACTGATGATGTTACCTAGTTTGGTGACGAAATGTCTGAAAACAAACCCTCAAGCTCAGTGAGCTAACCTTAATGTTTCCTTGCAGTACTGATTGAATTTGGGTCTTGAATTTTGCCTGCATATTGAATTGAATTGGTTGTTATAGCATTCAATCCTCCTCAGACTGATGAAAGCCTGGTAACTTCTCAACCCTTACACTGATTACAATATAGGCTTGAATTAAGTCATTCTGCAAATCTCCATATTTACAACATTCTACTCGACTACATTAATCCATTAAAATGCTTCTATTTCATCTTCCAAATGCTGAGATCACTGATTAAATCTCATCCATTCAACAACTAAATTTCTTTTGGGACTAAAGTATGCAGGTTCAGAAAAGATTTACAAGGATTTTGTCAGGGTTGGAAGGCTCGAGTTATAGGGAAGAGGCTGAATAGGTTTGGAGCTATCTTCTCTGGAACATTGGAGACTGAGAGGTGGCCTAATAGAAGTTCATAAAATCATGAGAGGCATGAATAGGATGAACAGCCCAGATCTTTTGCCCAGAATAGGGGAGTCCAAAACTAGAGGGCATAGGTTTAAAGTGAGAGGGGAAAGATTAAAAGGAACCTAAGGGGGAACTTTTTCATGCAGAATGTGCTGTGTGTATGTAATGAGCTGCCAGAGGAGGTGGTGGAGGTTGGTACAATTACAACATTTAAAAGCCATCTGGATAGATATATGAATAGGAAGTGCTAGAGGGATTTGGGCCAAATGTTGGCAAATGGGACTTGATTAATTTAGGATCTCTGGTTGACATGGACAAGTTGGACTCTGTTTACGTGCTATATATTTCTATGATTCTAAATGGTTTGTGGCCATATAATTGAAGTCTTCTGAGGTCTTTTCACTGTCTTTGAAATCTTCTCCTTTTTCAGTTTTGGATGTCTTTCTTAGCTCACATCAGATTTTACCTTGTGAATTAAGATGATACTGCTGCCGTGGGATACTGTGCTGCAGTTTTTCAGTCAGTGGGTTTTTACACATACACCGGCACCAAGGCTGCCTGCTCCTTGTCTCAAATTAAGACTCCATAACTCCTTTATTTACATCTACAAAAAATAAGTACAATATAGCTGTCAAGTGTAATATTGTAGACCTCTCTCACTACATACTCATTTAGTTGGGTCTCTTCTATAACTGATGTCAGAGACATATGATCAGTTACAGCTTCACAATGCACATGAATCTTACTTTACCACAGTCACCTGTCACCTGTGTCGAGACCCTTTGTAGAAGTTCCTTTAAAGTTCTGAGAGGGAATCTGCATCTTCACAGCTCCCATTGGCCCCCAGTGTCAGGCTCCCACTTGCTATCCCTCATTTAGTGGTAAGTGAGCACTCTAGTCATTAATTTGGCATTCCTTTAGAAATGATACTGTGACTATTTCCCAAACGGCGTGAGATCAGGACCTGGATTTGAGCTCAGCTTTGGGGTTTTGACACCAAAATGAAAATTCAGCCCAAAATCTCTGGAATATTTTCATTATCACTCTTGTTTTATACTCACAGCAGAGGCTGTTTAAATTGAAGTCAACAAATATTTTTCTTTTTAAACTGTACAGTCATATGTGGCTGATTTTTCCAAACCTCCCAGTATAGAGACTTTTACAATAGCTGGTTAATTGACAAAAAACTCAATGTAGCAATGCAATGTAATTGGAGCAACGTAAAAAGGAGCAGAAGATGGCTGATTGTGATTCCTTTTGCTTACTTTGGTATTTCTCTGCCAATCAGAATCATTCTTCAATACATGTTACAATTTGGGCCAAAGTGACTAGATCACATTGATCTTGCTACTGGTTGTCTCCCACACCTGCTGGATGCTCTGTTTAGTTGTAAATTACTATTTCAATTTCTTCATTACTCCATGACGTATGCAATGGTCTTAGAAGAAAGTAGGTCATTTTGATACGCTATTTCCTTCTTTAGCGTTCGAATTTGCACGTTCCATTCCCAGATTGCATACGAGGTGTTATGGAAAAGGTCCCTATCACCAGTATATACTTAGAAAAAGATATACCTCTTTTAAATAATGATTGAATGGATGATTCAGCACTGCTGTGATGAATCTTGGCTCCAAGAATGTATAATAAATGAAGGGTTATTAAAATACTGGAGCAACATTAACTCTCACAAAGGGGCAAATGTGCAAGGCTAAGAGAAAAGTGAAGACTTAAATGATTGTAAGCAGTGCAGGTAATGAATAGAAACAATAATTTGCTTTATTAAACAATGTGCTGAATTAATAAGGCTTGATTAAGAAAAGCTCAAGTAGAAACTCTGCAAGAATCCAACTGAACTAGACATAATTCTATGTTCAATCATTTATTTGGTAATTACCTTAATGGAAAACTGGATTTACATGCAATACTAATCACTAATTATGACAAAAATAGGAAAATTAACAAGCTAGTCATCATTTTAGCAGAGGAGATAATCTCCCAGACCTCTGAAATATAAGCCATAGAACAACATCGGTGAAACATTGCAGATGCTAATATATGTGATAAGCTTCCTGTGAGAAAGGAAAATTGGGTGCATGCTATCATGTTTAAGGGTAAGGGCTCATCGTGAAAACAAAAGGATTAACAAAGTCCACATAATATTTCCTCTCTACAAATGCTGCCAGGCCTGCTGAGTTTCTCCAGCAATTTCTATTTTGTTCGGCAGTTAATAACAATATTGTTTTCACTATTGCTGTTAAAAAACTTTTTCCTTCCAATATTGTAGCATAATGTATTGCCAAAATAACACTGAAGCTAATGGCACTCGGTCTTATTTATAAACAAGTGGCACAACAACCTCAAGTGAGGATAAATATGTGATTAAATCCAGAAATCCAAGGTTTGCTATTCAGGTTGCATCAATTGATTTTCCAAAAATGGTACCTTTTCCAAAAATGGTATCTGACTCATCACAAAATGCCCCGAATGTGTGAAGCTGCTGAATTTGTATGGTACAGCATGGTGGCTCAGTGGTTAGCACTGCTGCCTTTCAGCACTAGGGACCCAGGTTCGATTCCAACCTCCAGCACATGTGGAGTTTGCACATTCTCCCTGTGTCTGTGTGGTGCTCGGGTTTCCTCCCACAATCCAAAGATGTGCAGGTTAGGTGGATTGGCCATGTTAAATTGTCCATAGTGTTCAGGGATGGGTAGGTTAGATGTATTAGGCAAATATAGGGTAGCGGAATGAGTCTGTGTGGGTTACTCTTCGTAGGGTCGGTGTGGACTTGTTGGGCCAAAGGGCCTGTTTCCACACTGTAGGGATTCTAATTACATATAAACTAAAATCATCACAGAAGGTTAAGTCCTACCCAATATAATTTAATTATCCTTCAATGATATAATTGCAATTACTGCCCTGCAATCTCAATGGCAACGAAAAGTAACTACTCCAGCTTGGGAGTCTCAGTCCTCCACATTTTAACTGTTGTTGGTGATTTAAATGATCTCTATAGCAAATTTTTCAGTTAAATTTCTGCCCTGACACTTTTCTGTCTTTTTTTTATAAGCTAATTGTTCTTTCTCTTTCCATTTCTGTTTCTGTATATGATTTGACATTGAACGCATCCACTGTACAGTACTCTGTTCCTCTTTCTCGGTTTTTGTTTTAAGGGTCAGTTGGCTGGTCTGCTGGCTTGTGATGCAGAGTAATGCCAACAGTGTAGGCTCAGTTCCCGCATTTGATGAAAGACTCTCCCTCTCAAAAATGCCCCTTGCCTGAGATGTGGTGACCCTCAGGTTAAACCCCCAACATTTGTCTCTGCTTAATGAGAGAGCCACCCTACGATTGTTTATCCCACAAGAGGGTGGTTCTTCAGAGCAAAGGCACAATCCGAATGTCTGGAACTGATCACAGGCTGATTGGTATCCACTCCTTTTGTCTGTGCAACTGTTCTTCTCTCTCTTTGGACTCTAT
Organism: Chiloscyllium plagiosum; assembly: GCF_037043375.1. Lineage (NCBI taxonomy): Eukaryota > Metazoa > Chordata > Chondrichthyes > Orectolobiformes > Hemiscylliidae > Chiloscyllium > Chiloscyllium plagiosum. Next base: position 18,598,958 of record NW_028270139.1, on the reverse strand, counting down.
GTTCACCAATGATTTGCTCCTTATCCTCCTCCTTCTTCTGCATAAAGTAAACCAGGTTTTTCCTAGCTACCATCAGTTCTGAGGAAGAGTCACTGGATCTGAAATATTAATGCCACTTCCCTCCAGAGATGCTACCAGACCTACTGAGCATTTCCAGCAGTTTTCTGTCTTTGTGTCTGGAACGTCAGAGTCGCCTGACCAAATCGGTACTGGTATGAAGGCCCAGACATGGAAAACTTATTGGTCCCAATGAAGAAAATGCTTCATTGCAGAAACTCTGGACTGCATGACATGGCATTTTGACCTCGACCGGTGTATACAGTTTAGCACAACCGTCCCATTCTCATCTCTGTGTGTATGCATGTGCGTGTGTGTTTAATGCTAACACCCTTTGAAGGGCTTCATATCACATAAAAGTGGAGATCCTCCTTCCGAGAAAATCTGAATCTGGGTGTGGTGGTGGCCATTTTTATTTCCATTGTGCACTTGTGATTGAATGAGGATAGAAGGCAACACAGGTCACACCTGGCAGAGTGAGTGCAGACCAAGCCTCTCAGTCTAGGTAACCTAAACCTTAATGTTCCTTTCTGACTTGCCCACTCAGGCAAACCCATCAGCTTTGATCTTCCCCACATTCCCAGCCAACCAGTCAAATTAATTGCTCATTTCTCTATTTTACCTCCTGAGCCCTGTGCATACAGCTTAATAATCGACAAGTATAGCCATGCACTGTCCTCCATTGAAGTCAGGGTCCACTGACCTTTGTTGACCCCCCGACTGACCATAGTCCACACGACCGACTGGCTTGGAAAGCCAGCCCTAACTGATGAACAAACAGAGGAGAAAGTGAGGGCTGCAGATGCTGGAGATCAGAGCTGAAAATGTGTTGCTGGAAAAGCGCAGCAGGTCAGGCAGCATCCAAGGAGCAGGAGAATCGACGTTTCGGGCATGAGCCCTTCTTCAGGAATGAGGAAAGTGTGTCCAGCAGGTTAAGATAAAAGGTAGGGAGGAGGGGCGTTGGAAATGCGATAGGTTGAAGTGTTGAGCCACGGGGTGGTTGGGTTGGTTGGTCCGGGTGTCTCAGAGGTGTTCTCTGAAACGTTCCGCAAGTAACGTGGCAGATAAACCACCCCACCAACCTCCATATACATCGTACCATCCGTCGTCATTTCTGCCACCTCCAAACGGAACCCACCACCAAGGATATATTTCTCTCCCCTCCCCTATCAGCGTTCCGAAAAGACCACTCCCTCCGTGACTCCCTCGTCAGGTCCACATCCCCCACCAACCCAACCTCCACTCCCGGCACCTTCCCCTGCAACCGCAAGAAATGCAATACTTGCGCCCACACCTCCCCCCTTACTTCCCTCCAAGGCCCCAAGGGATCCTTCCAGATCCGCCACAAATTCACCTGCACCTCCACACACATCATTTACTGCATCTGCTGCACCCGATGTGGCCTCCTCTATATTGGGGAGACAGGCTGCCTACTTGCGGAATGGTTCAGAGAACACCTCTGGGACACCTGGACCAACCAACCCAACCACCCCGTGGCTCAACACTTCAACTCCCCCTCCCACTCCACCAAGGACATGCAGGTCCTTGGACTCCTCCATCGCCAGACCATAGCAACACGACGGTTGGAGGAAGAGCGCCTCATCTTCCGCCTAGGAACCCTCCAACCACAAGGGATGAATGCAGATTTCTCCAGTTTCCTCATTTCCCCTCCCCCACCTTGTTTCAGTCCCAACCCTCGAACTCAGCACCGCCTTCCTAACCTGCAATCTTCTTCCTAACCTCTCCGCCCCCACTCCCACCCCCACTCCGGCCTATCACCCTCACCTTGACCTCCTTTGTGTCTGCACTAAAATGCAAGGCAATTAAGAAATAACATCAGCTTTTAAGTTCTTAATAAGGCAGCAAAGTGCTAAAAGACTGGGCTCCAGTGCAGTCTTGAAATAGAGAACCGTAATCTAAGTGAGTCAGAGATTTGCTGTGATAATGTGGTCCATGCCTAATGTCAACCTCCATGGATGGGAGATGTAGGGTATCACTGTTCATTGAGTGCAACCTGAGATGTTGGAGACTGCTGTCCAAGGTGGAGTCACTAGGTACTTGTTCTGACTTCTACATAGAGAATTGACGCCATCTGGTTTCCCTCTGGCATGTGGGAGAATAACAACTGGAATGTAAATAAGGCAAAATTAGGTTCTAATGAGATGTTAATAATAGGTCACTACGGAAGCCCTCAATAGGCTGCTCACCACTCATCAGTGGGCTTTCCTCAACCTGTGCAGAAAGTAGAGACACTGCTGGGCTTTCTTGGCAATGGAGCTAGTGTTGAGGGTCCAGATGAGATTCTCCACCAGGCGTATGCCAGGAAATTTAGTGCTCTTCATGATCTCCATGGGGAGTCATTGATGTGCAACAGAGAGTGGTTGCTCTGTGCCCTCCTGAAGTCAACAACCATCTCTTTCATCTTGTCCACGTTCAGAGACAGGTTGTTGGCTCTGCACCAGTCCATTAGCCGCTGCATCTCCTCTCTGTATACTGACTCGTTGTTCCTGTTGATGAGACCCACTACAGTAATGTCATCAGTGAACTTGATGATGTGATTTGATCTGTGCATCGCTGCACAGTCGTGTGTCAACAGGTTGAACAACAGTGGACTGAGCACACTGGCGAGACCCCGTGCTCAGTGTGATGGTGTTGGAGATGCTGTTCCCAATCCAGACTGACTGAGGCCTCCCAGTCAGGAAGTCCAGGATCCAGTTACACAGGGCCTCAGCTGACTCAGGTTTCCAGTCAAGAGTGTGGTGCTGGAAAGGCACAGCAGATCGGAAGAACAGGAAAATCAACGTTTCGGGCAAAAGCCCTTCATCAGGAATGAGGCTGGGAGCCTCGGGGGTGGAGAGATAAATGAGAGGGGGTGGGGCTGGGGAGAAGGTAGCTGAGAGTGCAATAGATGGATGGAGGTGGGGGTAAAGGTGATAGGTCGGGGGGAGGGTGGAGATAGATGGGAAGGAAGATAGACAGGTGGGACAGGTCATGAGGATGGTGCTGAGCTGGAAGGTTGGAACTGGGGTAAAGTGGGGGGAGGGGAAATGAGGAAGCTGGTGAAATCCACATTGATGTCATGGGCTTCTGAGGCGGAAGATGAAGCATTCTTCCTCCAGGCGTCGGGTGGCAAGGGAGTGGTGATGGACGAGGCCCAAGACCTGCATGTCCTTTGGCAGAGTAGGAAGGGGAGTTGAAATGTTCAGCCACGGGACAGTGGGGTTGATTGGTGCGGGACTCCTGGAGATGTTCTCTGAAGCGCTCTGCGAGTAGGCGTCCTGTCTCCTCAATGTCAAGGATTAGATTAGATTAGATTACTTACAGTGTGGAAACAGGCCCTTCGGCCCAACAAGTCCACACCGACCCGCCGCAGCGCAACCCACCCAGACCCATTCCCCTACATTTACCCCTTCATCTAACATTACGGGCAATTTAGCATGGCCAATTCACCTAACCTGCACATTTTTGGATTGTGGGAGGAAACTGGAGCACCCGGAGGAAACCCACGCAGACACGGGGAGAATGTGCAAACTCCACACAGACTCGCCTGAGGCGGGAATTGAACCCGGATCTCTGACGCTGTGAGGCAGCAGTGCTAACCACTGTGCCACCATGCCGCCCAATGAGATTGCATCGGGAGCAATGGATACAGTAAATGATGTGTGGAAGTGCAGGTGAAACTTTGATGGATGTGGAAGGCTCCTTTGGGGTCTTGGATGGAGGTGAGGAGGGGAGGTGTGGGCACAGGTTTTGCAATTCCTGCGGTGGCAGGGAAAGGTGCCGGGATGGGAGGGTGGGTTTTTGGGGGCTGTGGACCTGACGAGGTAATCGCGGAGGGAACGGTCTTTACAGAAAGCGGAAAGGGGTGGGGAGGGAAATATATCCCTGGTGGTGGGGCCCATTTGTCGGTGACGGAAATGGCAGAGGATGATGCGATGTATACGGAGATTGGTCAGGTGGAAGACGAGGACTAGGGCAGTTCTGTCCTTGGCTCAGCTTTCCAATCAGGTGCTGAGGAATGATAGTGTTAAATGTAGAACTGAAGTCTATGAACAGCAGTCTGATGTAGGTGTCCTTCTTCTCCAGGTGGGTGAGGGCCAGATGGAGGGTGGTGGAAATGGTATCGTCTGTTGAGCGGTTGAATCGATACGTGAACTGCAGGGCACCCAGTGAGGGGGGTGGGTGGGGCAGCAGGGTCTTAATGAGGGGGGGGGCAGGGTCTTAATGAGGGGGGGCGGCAGGGTCTTAATATGCCTCATCACAAGCCTCTCGAAGCACTTCATGATGATGGGTGTAAGCACAACAGGGCAATAGTCTTTGAGACAGGACACTGAAGATTTTTTCGGCACAGGGACAATGGTGAAGCATGTGGAACTATGGCACAGCTCAGGGAGATGTTGAACATGTCCATGAGAACGTGTGCCAGTACATTAGAGCATCCTCTGAACACTCTGCCAGGGTGTTACCTGGTCCAGCAGCCTACGTGGGTTGACTCTACATAGGGTGTTTAGATTAGATTAGATTTCCTATGGTGTGGAAACAGGCCCTTCGGCCCAACAAGTCCACACCGACCCTCCAAAGAGTAACCCATCCAGACACATTTCCTCACATCAGCTGTGGTAAGCACCCGGTCATTGGGAGGAGGGGTGGACGTCCTCGCTGCCACATCATTTCGTACCTCAAACCCGTGCACAAAAGTTGTTCAACTCATCTGGGAGGGAGGCATCACCAGCACAAGTAGGCTGACTGCTGCTAATAACTCTTGCTGGTTTTGGACTGTTATGATGACCATCCAAATAGATGATTGCAGGTTGTCTAATCTATCTACAATTTATGGTAGAGAAGGAGGAGAAGGAAAGACAAGCACGAGCAGGAACAGACTGCAAGAGGAGGACACTGGACAGGATGTCATTTCTGTAGTTAGTCTTCAGGGAACAATTTATTGACATCACTTACTCAGGGAAAATCTTTCAACCCTCTAGCAGCTTTTAGAAGGGGATGCAGGGGCCCTTTGATTGGGTGAGATGTAAACGTTTAGTTTCCTGACAGTGGGTCAAAACTTTGCAATTAAATTCTGAAGAAGGTGGTTTGGCTTTCCTGACCCTCATCAACAGGAGGGACCAAATGACTACAGAAGCTGGAATCTATACTGTAAACAACAAATGCTGACGATCATAGTGACCACCCCGTAGCCAGTCATTTCAACACAGCGTCCTGCTCACATGCCCACTTACCTGTCCTCGACATGCTGTAGTGTTCCAGTGAATCACAGCGCAAATTGGAGGAACAGCATCTCATCTCCAGATTAGGCGTTTTACCACCTTCTGGACATAATATTGAGTTCAACACCTTAAAATTGTGAAGTAATTCCCATTTCTTCCCTTTCTTTTAGCTTTACTTGTTATACTTTCTCCTCCCTCCCCCCCACCCCAGTGGGACTGTCTTCCTTTTCCAGTCTGACAGTTAGACACCTCATTGTTCTGCCATTCCACATTTCAATCATTTAATCTGAACGATCAACACCATTTCTCCACCAACACTCTACACCCCACCACTGCCACAACACACCCCCCCCCCCCCGGACTCCACCAAATTATAGCATAAATGCTTCCCTCTTCCACACTTCACTTCAGCTCCAATGAAGAGTCATCTGAATTCTCTCTCAATGGATGCTGCCTGACCCACTGTGGTCTCCAGCATTTGTTGTGCTCATCAACAAGTATCTGTTTTTCATTAATTAGCATGTCATGAATACTGTTTGATACCCCCACCCCCCTGGAATTAACTTTTAACAGGCGTAATGTTGTTCACTAACCCCACTACATCCATGAGGCATTTATCTGGCAGGCTTGACTGCTCCCCCAACTTCTGGAGCATTAAAACATCTTCATTAACTTGGCTCTTCCACAAACATTGTATGTGTGTGTGTGTGTGGGGGGGGAATTGACTGAGAGATAAATAGGATGGGGATGGGGCTGGGGGAAGGTAGCTTGAAAGGTGATAGGTAGATGAAGGTGGGGGGTAATGGTGATAGGTTGGAGCAGAGGCTGGACAGATAGGTGGGAAGGAAGATGGACAAGTAGGACAATTCAAGAGGGCGGTACTGTGTTGGAAGGTTGGATTTGGGATAAGGTGGGGTGAGGGGAGATGAGGAAACTGGTGAAATTGAAATTGATACTGTGCGGTTTGGGGGTCCAAGGCAGAAGATGAGGCATTCTTCCCCAAGGTGTCAGGTGTCTTGGATTTGATTGGGGAGCAGGCCCAGGACTTGCATGTCCTTGGCAGAGTGGGAGGGGGAGTTGAAGTGGTCAGCCACAGGGCAGTGGGGTTGTTTCGTGTGTGTATCCCAAAGATGTTCTCTGAAACGTTCCGCAAGTTGGCATCCTGTCTCCTCAATGTAGAGGAGACCACATCAAGAACAACGGACACAGTAGGTAAGATGTTTGGATGTGCAGGAAAATCTCTGCTGGATGTAGAAGGATCTTAGGGACCCTCCAACTATATGGGATCAATGTCAATTTAACCAAGTTTCCTCATCTCCCCTGCCTCCACCTTATCCCAGATCCAGCCCTCTAATTTGGCACAGCCCTCTTGAACTGTCCTACCTGTCCATCTTCCTTCCCACCTGTCTGCGCCACCCTATGCTCCGATCTAACACCATCACCATCTATCTTCTTCTAGCTATCACCTTCCAAGCTACCTCTCCCCTCTCCCTCCACACCCCATTTATCTCTCAGCCCTCTTGGGCATGCCCCCACATACCAGATGATTCAGCTGAAACGTTGACTCTCCTGCTCCTCAGATGCTGCCTGACCTGCTGTGCTTTTCCAGCACCACACTTTTTGACTCTGATCTCCAGCATCTGCAGTCCTCACTTTCTCCTCTTCCATGCCATTTCTTTCAGTAAATGATTACAGTGTAAGAGATTAAGGCTGACTGGCCAGTTCATGAGGAGTCTCAGACATAAAGTGTCTGCCTTCTTGGAGTTAACGACTTATATCGATAGGGATGAAGGTTGACCAAGCTCATTACACTTTCCAAGTGAGGTAGTCATACTAGCTGATTCTAGTAAACCTGACCAGGGGCTGGCAAGTGGGTGTAATGTAAAAGGTGGTGGTGGCGCCGGTGGTGGTGGTGATGGTAGTAGGGGTGGGGAGGGTGGTTTAGCCTAAAAGAGGGATAAGAAGAAAAAGAGGGCTAAAAGGTAGGGAATGGAACTTGATGGTCACAGTTGCCAGAGGCACGGATTGTCTGAATTTCTGCATTGCTGCGCCAACACCAACTTTCCGAATGATCATTTCACTCAGTGTCATTCTTCTGTCTACTCCCTGGAACCTTCCAAATTGTTACTTTTCAAATGATAGTCAAATTCCCTTACAAATGACTAGACTGGATCTACCTCCATTACCCAGACAGGCAGTGAGTCATTGCCACTCACTGTGGGAGAGGGTTTTCTTTCATATCACTTCTGTTTCTTTTATTAATGGTTTTAAATCCGTGCCCTTTGGTTCTTGATTGTTCCATGATTGGAATCATTTTCTCCCTATTTATCCTGTACAGACCTCTAATGGTTTTTGAATACTTCAAATCAGATGAAATATGTATTTCAGCTTCCTGTTTTCCTCAGAAAATACAGTCCCAACTTCTCCAAACTCGCTTCATAAATGAAGTTATTCATTCCTGAAACAAGGATCATAAACATTTACCGCACTCTCTAATGTCTTTACTTTGCCCTTAAAGTCTAGTGCCCGGAAAGGATGCAATTCTTCAACTGAGACCAAACTAGTATTTCAGAGAACTTCACTATGGCCTTCTTGGTCTTGAATTTCATGATGAAAGGTGTCCTGGTGAAAGGTTCCAACCTGAAACGTCAACTCCCCTTCTTCTCTGATGCTGCCTGGCCTGCTGTGCTTTTTCCAGCTCAACTATTGATCCCCCTAGAATTTCATGCCCTATTAAAAAGGAACCATTCTTAAGCAAGGACATGAAACCATAGCACTGCAGAACTGAGACATTAAAGTACATACACATATTATCCTATACAGTCCTTGTTTTATGTTCCCTTGGCTTATCTTGTCCAGCCCCATGCTACTTGTTCTAGTTGGTCCTGACTTGGCTTGTACTATCCAGACCTGTCCTGTGCTGACTCATTACTGTCTTGTCCTGGTCTTCACGGTCTTGTCTTGTCTTCTACTGAAGGGCCTCATTGTACTCTGTTTTGGCTGTCCTTTGCAATCTTGTCCTGTCCTCGACAAAATTAGCTGCAAATGAAAAATGATAAATAATCCAATAATTTCCTGGGGTATGAAGTGACCGAACTCAGATGGACAGGAAGGTGACAAGAGATACACAGATTTTTAATTAATAAGGAAATTGAGGGTGATAGGGAGGAAGCAGGAAAATGGAGTTGTGGATTATCAAATGAATCATGATCTCATTGAATGGTGGAACTGACTCCATGGGCTGAATGTACATCTTATTATTTTATGATAGTGTCAATGGTGACAAGGAAGGGTGGGAAGCTGCAAATTAAGGGTGGGGAAATTAGGCATGCGAGGGTGGGGATAGAGCCATTGGACTGGATGAGTGAGGTGGCTGTAAAGGTGAATCAGGGCATGGGTTCTGGATGGGAATCGGATCAGAAGGTTAAACGGGATTTTCAAAAGAGCTAATGGGGGAGGCCAGAGACCAGGAGAAAAACATTTACTTTTATGTGGGAAGGGGATGGTGGGATGTGAGAGGGTAAAGGGTGAAAGTGTTGAATCAGAAGTATCACCAATTTTAGTAAATTTATTTTCCAAAACCAGGACTCTCAGAGAATGCAGACATGAAAATGAGGAGGAACCCAGATTTTAAAAAAAATTGATCTTGTGGTTATCACACACCTGAATGTGACTTGTACATGGTAAACATTGAGCTTTGGGGAGTCAGGAGATGAGTTACCCACAGCAGGATTCCCAGCCTCTGAATTGATCTTGTGCGCATTGTATTTATATAACTAGTCCAGTTCATTTAGCACTGTTGATGAGGTAAAAACAATGACTGCAGATGCTGGAAACCAGATTCTGGATCAGTGGTGCTGGAAGAGAACAGCAATTCAGGCAGCATCCGACGAGCAGCAAAATCGACGTTTCGGGCAAAAGCCCTTCATCAGGAATAAAGGCAGAGAGCCTGAAGCGTGGAGAGATAAGCTAGAGGAGGGTGGGGGTGGGGAGAAAGTAGCATTGAGTACAATAGGTGAGTGGGGGAGGAGATGAAGGTGATAGGTCAGGGAGGAGAGGGTGGAGTGGATAGGTGGAAAAGGAGCTAGGCAGGTCGGACAAGTCCGGACAGGTCAAGGGGACAGTGCGGGCTGGAAGTTTGAAACTAGGATGAGGTGGGGGAAGGGGAAATGAGGAAGCTGTTGAAGTCCACATTGATGCCCTGGGGTTGAAGTGTTCTGAGGCGGAAGATGAGGCGTTCTTCCTCCAGGCGTCTGGTGGTGAGGGAGCGGCGGTGAAGGAGGCCCAGGACCTCCATGTCCTCGGCAGAGTGGGAGGGGGAGTTGAAATGTTGGGCCACAGGGCGGTGTGGTTGATTGGTGCGGGTGTCTCGGAGATGTTCCCTAAAGCGCTCTGCTAGGAGGCGCCCAGTCTCCCCAATGTCGAGGAGACCGCATCGGGAGCAACGGATACAATAAATGATATCAGTGGATGTGCAGGTAAAACTTTGATGGATGTGGAAGGCTCCTTTAGGGCCTTGGATAGAGGTGAGGGAGGAGATGTGGGCACAGGTTTTACAGTTCCTGCGGTGGCAGGGGAAAGTGCCAGGATGGGAGGGTGGGTCGTAGGGGGGCGTGGACCTGACCAGGTAGTCACGGAGGGAACGGTCTTTGCGGAATGCGGAAAGGGGTGGACAGGGAAATATATCCCTGGTGGTGGGGTCTTTTTGGAGGTGGCGGAAATGTCGGCGGATGATTTGGTTTATGCGAAGGTTGGTAGGGTGGAAGGTGAGCACCAGGGGCGTTCTGTCCTTGTTACGGTTGGAGGGGTAGGGTCTGAGGGCGGAGGTGCGGGATATGGACGAGATGCACTGGAGGGCATCTTTAATCACGTGGGAAGGGAAATTGTGGTCTCTAAAGAAGGAGGCCATCTGGTGTGTTCTGTGGTGGAACTGGTCCTCCTGGGAGCAGATACAGCGGAGGCGGAGGAATTGGGAATACGGGATGGCATTTTTGCAAGAGATAGGGTGGGAAGAGGTGTAATCCAGGTAGCTGTGGGAGTCAGTGGGTTTGTAAAAAATGTCAGTGTCAAGTCGGCCGTCACTAATGGAGATGGAGAGGTCCAGGAAGGGGAGGGAGGTGTCAGAGATGGTCCAGGTAAATTTAAGGTCAGGGTGGAATGTGTTTGTGAAGTTGATGAATTGCTCAACCTCCTCGTGGGAGCACGAGGTGGCGCCAATGCAGTCATCAATGTAGCGGAGGAAGAGGTGGGGAGTGGTGCTGGTGTAATTACGGAAGATCAACTGTTTGATGATACAATCCACTATTGATGACTGAGCACAGACTGATGGGCAGTATTTGGCCAGGTTGGATTGTTTCTGATGTTCATGCACCGAATACACCTGGATATTTTTCCACATTGTTGGATAGATGCCAGTGTTGTTGCTGTACTGGAACAGCTTGGCTAGGGGTGTGGCACATTCTGCAGCACATGTCTTCAGTTGTTGATAAAGAATGTGGTCAACACCCAGCAACTAGTGCCTTCAGCTGTTGATCGATACCATGTGAAGTGATTGGAATTGGGTAGCAAAGTGAAAGGATTGTCTCAGCAACCTTGTAGATAGGGCTGTTGAACTGACTTTCCAGTTTTTCCCTTCACCCATAATATCAATGTTATTGTGTCTGTCTGCACATGTGTGTAGTGGGATTTTCATTCGGGGGTTATTCCTCGCTGTTTCCCCTCAGAGATGTCCTGTGAGGAGTTGTTAGAGGTGGGCCCAGATGGGAGGGATGGTGGAGCAGGTGGTCTTCTTGTTTTCTGCCCTGGTTTTGGGAGTGGCATCTAGTGCCAGCTGTACTCAGTGAGTGCTTTAATGTAATGGGGAGTTTGACTGCTTCAAATGGATTAGAGGATTACTTCAAGTAATCTTTGACCTATTAAATAACAGCATTTACATCACTGTAAATGTCAGTTCAGAATGTCACTCAATAAATATTTTAACATGTTTCACTGACCTTTAACTGCATGGTGCCAAATGTAAAATTTCTGCCAGTCTATGCTGTGATGAAGAACAGAACACAAATTTAAAAACAATTGCATTGCCTACAGTTGACATCCAATAATGATTTTGCAAATAAAATTTTACAAAGTAAAAAACAAAATTACTTGAAATGAATTGCTTCAAACTTAATTATTTTGTACAAAGAAACAGATTTGACAATCGTATTGGAATAGAATGGTCAATGTAGTGAATACATTAATTCATGCGTTTAGATCAACTTTTCTTCAACACCAATATAATAATGCCTGCCAACAGTCTGTGCAACAGACTTCCTTTTTAATAACAATTGTTCCCACATGTATAATAAAGCAACCAATCCTGGCATGTGGAATGACAGTGGTGGCAAAATTTTTCCACTTGGATTTAATGTGAATCTGTGTTCACATATATTGTAACATGTGATTTGAACACATGAAAGACCCAAATATCCTGAAGCAGGCATTCTTTATTCTTGTAGCAACAGGCCATTAACATTTGAAAGGGAAATAAAGGGTAAACAAAGAAGTATTTACAAATGTACATGGATCAAAGCCCATGGATTACATTGGCCTAATGAATCCTTTGTCTATCTGCTCACCTTTCTCTTTAGATTTAGATTTTTTATTCTCACATGTACTCAAGTACAAAAGTACAGCAGTACAGTGAAAAGTGTATAATGTCGCCACACAAGCACCATCTTTAGTACCATGGTATCTAGGTATAAAAACCTAGGTACAAAGTAATAAACAGAGTTAAAATGTTAAGCATTACTTCATAGAAAAGGTAGGAAAAAAGAAATAAGAGAACAGTTAACATTAAAACTATTCTTAACTGAAACTAGGAAAATAAAGGAATAAATTAAAAATTCAACAGTTCTCTGTTTGTCTCGCACTCCGGGAGACCCCAGCTGCCTGTTCTTGATGCCGTCACTGCTGCTGAAACTCCTGCCTCTCCAATCTCTCCTAGTGCCTCGGGAACATGCCCGGACAGGACCCACCGAGCCAAGACACCATCACTAGCCGCCGAGAGACCAGGCCGACATACCGACAAGAGACCAGGCCAATACCTGCTACGGTGAAACTTGAAGAAATGCCAAGTGATAAAGAATAAAAAGGGGAAGAAAAATGAAGGAAATGAAAACTATACAGTTGGAACAGAGGAGCTCCAGCTGGTGTGTTCTACTCAGCAGCCATCTTGGATCAGCTTGGTTTAACTGGGAGACAGGAACAACAACAGAAGGTGGGAATCATTGGAAATACATCAGTGGGAAAAAGACACATAATTGAGTCAGAGAATGGACCTCTCTTTGCCAAAGATACTGTTTTTCCCTCAGTGAGAGTCTGTTTGGCTGCAGCTGCCTCCTGTTACTATTGCCACTGGAGGTCCTAGTGAATTGCTTAACCCCGTTGCTTAGTGCCATTTGTCACAATCACTGCCTGTTGCTGGAGGGCTAACCCATTTGAAATTTGCCACAGTGACCTTGTGTGCAGCAGTTGTATATTTAGCAGGTTCAGTTATTCCATAGTGGCTAGAATGTTTGTGTTCACATTAATGGCAGTTTTCCCTTCTTATATTACTGATCTGGACAAATGGGGTGATAGCTAGCATTTGTTTAGGAAGATCTTCTGATCTTCATACCTGCACTCATACTTTCCATTGGACTGATGCTCTGTGGCAGAGGTTCACATATATTGGAGTCCAGGTCAGTCTTAATTCCAGGAGTCACATCATCACTGCACTTCAGTTTTTGTACTGAATGCACCCTCTGGATTCACAACACATGGGTCACTCTAGGATTCTGCATCATTATTGGACTCCACTTCACTTCAGCCAACATATACCAACACTTTAGGTTCCACATTACCTGTGTCCACATTAACCACCAGACTCCTGATCACAAGCAACTCTCCTCTGTGAATCCATTTTCTGAGGCAGTTCCTCAGCAACTAGTTCAACAACACTCATGTGACTGCCTGTGTCCAGCAATTGCTAACTCTCCAGGGTTCAGGGTCCACACACTCTGCATCCTATTTCAATCCATAATATTGTGATTTCAGAGAATACCTTTTGCACCTGTTTTAAAGGCAGTCCTGTCAGCCTTGCAATCATTTAGTGTTTTTCTCCTCAGCTCATCTCTCTGTCTTCTTGGACACCATCATGAATGCCTAGCTCAGCCTCGTGTGATGTTCAGCTATCACTCATTGACCTGGTCATCTCCATCAGAAGGTGTATTGAGCCCAAGGAGATGAGAGATCCAAAGGAGAGATCATGTGGCAAATAGCCTGTGGATGTGGGTGGGGTGCTTTATAAGCATAAAAGCAGCTCTGAAAGGTACTGAGGACACTTTTTTACTGTCAGGATGTAAGGTGCACAGATCTCAATGCAGAGTGTGGTTCAATCATTCACACTGTTCATTATCCTCGGGATGATAGACAATGGTGTGGTTCCTAGTGATGCTATAGACCTTGCAAAGCTCCAGTAGCATCTGCCTCTTGAAGTTGTGCATCTGCTCACTGTGAATTCAATATGGAATATGGAAATGGACACATGAAGCATGTACTAACACTCTGCCTATAGTGGAGGCCTTTTGGTCACAGGTGGGAATAGCCAGCGTAAACTGGGTGAAGACATCCAGGGGTATGGGAGAATGGTCAGTCTCATTACAACTGGGGTCAAGGCAAGGACTTTGAGAGGTCTCTCAGTGACCAGGGATCTCATGCTGAGGTGAAGTCACTTCCCTGCTTTGGTCAAAGTGAACCTCTTACAATTTTGACAGTAGTCATCAATATCAGTAGCCATCCCGAGCCAGTAACACAGCTCTGTGTTCAGAACACAAATCTTCTCTGTCGCATGGAGTCTTGCTTAAGCATGAACTGTTACCAACACTTGACACTTGGGGCTGTCAGGGAACAGTTGCTTCACCTCTCTCTCCTTGTCATGAACCAGTCGATAGAGGACTCCATCTTCCACTCTGACCCTGTTCTAGCACTCAAACATATCTGGGTCAGTTTGTGCTCCCTCCCTTGGGTTGGTAGAGATTGGGTTTTCTTGTACTGGTGCAATCTACTGATGTCCAGGTCAATCAGTTGAAGCTGTCTGAGGTCCTCTTTTGAGATAGATGGAACCCACTTGGCTCTATAAGTCTGGATCTGGTTTGGATCTTACTCATAAGTACAGCAGTGACACTCTACCACTTAATTTTAGTCTGAATATCATTGTGAATCAGTGTTGGATTTCTGCCTTTGATTTATGGCATGCTGTTAGCCAGTTAAACGTCTCTTCTTTGGATTTATCCTTCATTTATTTTCTTAGCCTTGACGTAGTTACTTTTCTTGTTGCGCTGTTTCACCTGAAAAGAATGTGTAACCACTGTGATGCATACATTTGTTCCTTAATATTATTCTGTACTTTTCAGCAATTTTCAGCTCTTAGCCTGTACTCCTGTATGATCCATAATTTCAAGTCATTTTCCAAGTATTTTTAATTGAATCATTATGAATTGCTAATGGTTTATGAAGGAGCGCAAAGCTGAGAATTGTGATTCTTGATTACAAATAATGACTTTTTGGAGGTTGACACCATGGAACCTCCAATTAAAAGTCTGAATTTCTACTGACTGAACTATCTGGACTTTTTGGGCTGCCACTGATAGGAAGTGGGAGGCCACATTTCAACTGGAGATCAGGAAGTGCTCAAAGATCTCCCAGTGAAGGGAATGGGAGCAGGCAATTACAGAGGTTAACAGCCAGAGAATAACCTTGAATCCTATAATTGTCAAAATTCCCATCACTTTTACCAGCTTTATGGAGCTGCCAGCATATTAGAATGCTGTGACTGAGAAGTCTTGGATTCACTGGCACCAACCCTTCTTGTTAGTATTAGTCTATATTGTTGAGGAGAAAGTGAGGTCTGCAGATGCTGGAGATCAGAGCTGGAAATGTGTTGCTGGAAAAGCGCAGCAGGTCAGGCAGCATCCAGGGAACAGGAGAATCGACGTTTCGGGCATAAGCCCTTCTTCAGGACCCTTACACAATGCAACCTTTATCACATGGACAACAGAAAGTTAATTCATAAATAATGGATGACCATTAACCTGTAGTCATGATTTGGAGATGCCGGTGTTGGACTGGAGTGTACAACATTAAAAATCACACAACACCAGGTTATAGTCCACCAGGTTTAATTGGAAGCACACTAGCTTTCGGAGCATCGCTCCTTCATCAGGTGACAGTGGAGGGCTCAATCCTAACACACAGGATTTATAGCAAAAATTTACAGTGTGGTGTAACTGAAATTATACATTGAAAAATTGATTATTAAGTCTTTCATCTGTTTGAATACCATGATAGTTTCACTTCTTTTATGTGTAAATCACAAAACCTTTTTTTAAAAGTTGCATTCTCAGGTTAGCTGTTAGCAATGGGTGATAGCTAGACAATATGTTGAAGGTGTTAGCCCCCTGTGTTCTCTGCCTATGCCATGATGTTTAGATTGATTCTAATCTAAAAAGTGAGATAACGGAGTTTTACATGAATTCATGCAGTTTTTGAGCTCAGAGTTCTACATGAATGCATGCAGTTTTTGAGCAAAGTACAATGTAACCCTGAAAGTACAAGTTCATCCCACAAAATATATGTGTGCATGTGGGTCTTTGTCTGTCTATGTGTGTGTCTGCCTGGGTTGGGGGTTGCACGTGTGAGAAAGTGTATGTATGTGTGTGTAGTGACTGCAGAGTGTCTTAAGTCTGTGAGAGGTGCATGTGTGAGTGTGGGAGTGTGTGTGTCTGTAAGGGTGTGTGTGGGTGTCTGTAACCTGAGAATGCAACTTTTAAAAAAAGATTTTGTGATTTACACATGAAAGAAGTGAAACTATCATGGTATTCTAACAGATGAAAGGCTTAACAATCAATTTTTCAATACATAATTTCAGTTACATCACACTGTAAATGTTTGCTATAAATTCTGCGTGTTAGGATTGAGCCCTCCACTATCACCTGATGAAGAAGCGACGCTCCGAAAGCTAGTGTGCTTCCAATTAAACCTGTTGGGCTATAATGTGGTGTTGTGTGATTTTTAACATTAATCTGTAGGATTTATAGCATACCTGTTTCAGATGAATGTTAGGGACAATGTGTAACTTTAAGTTGAATTTATATTTGAGTGTTATGAAGAGGTTTAGTTTCATCTTATGATTTTGGAGATGCCGGTGTTGGATGGGGTGTACAAAGTTAAAAATCACACAACACCAGGTTATAATCCAACAGGCGGCATGGTGGCACAGTGGTTAGCACTGCTGCCTCAGTGCCAGAGACCGGGGTTCAATTCCCACCTCAGGCAACTTACTGTGTGGAGTTTGCACATTCTCCCTGTGTCTGCGTGGGTTTCCTCGGAGTGCTCCGGTTTCCTCCCACAGTCCAAAAAATGTGCCGGTTAGGTGAATTGGCCATGCTAAATTGCCTGTAGTGTTAGTTGTAGGGGAATGGGTCTGGGTGGGTTGTGGATCGGTGTGGACTTGTTGGGCCAAAGAGCCTGTTTCCACACTGTAAGTAATCTAATATACCGGGTTATAGCTCAACCTAGTGTTGTATGATTTTTAACTTAGTTTCATCTTAAGTATTCTTGTGGATTAGACACGGGAACGCTGAAGGTCTGCTGTTTATATGCATTTTAATGAGGCTTTAAGCTCTTTAGATGTGCAATTCAGTGCATTAAAGAAAAGGGTAAGATGATTTTGAGTGTCAGAGATCCAGTGATATACAGAGAAAGGCTGAACAATCCAGAAAATGAGTCTGTCAGATGATGCAGGTCAGAGAGTGAAAGAGTACTGGACACTGGAGTTAGTGAAATCATGGAAGGTCCTCTGAGGTTAAAGTCATACTGAATTGAGCTTGCAGTTTAAGTGTCTTAGAATCCCTACAGAGTGGATTCAGGCCATTCAGCCCATCAAGTCTACACTGACCCTGGAAAAGAGCATCCCATCCAGACCCACCACCCTACCCTGTAAGCCTGCATTTCCCAAGGTTAATCCACAAAGCCTGCACATTCCTGGACACTACGGGCAATTTAGTGTGGCCAGTCCACCTAACCTGCACATCCTTGTGGGAGGGAACCAAAGCACCCAGAGTAAATCCACACAGACGCGGGGAAAATGTGCAAACTCCACACAGACAGTCACCTGAGGGTGGAATTGATCATAGGTCCCTGGTGTTGTGAGGTATTAGCACTAACCACTGAGCCACCATAACCATCAACTTAGTGACTATTGCTATCTGAAAGGAACAGGCATCTCGTGTTTGCACAGAAATTAGCTCAAAGTAAACTGGCAGGAGCTGTACCAGTCTGTGGCTGAGCTTTAGTGTGGAGATGGTAGGAAGTTCTCTCTGAGGTTTTGGTGTTTGGTAAGGGTATTGCTGAGATATGTGGAATAATATAAAGTTGAATCCTTTCCAGATGCCTATTATGAAATCTTTCATTTATTGTCTAGTATAATATATTTAAAATGCTTTTCTTGTTTAAAAACATTTTATTCTTTGAGTTAAAATTACACTGACAGCCTCTTGCAAATGTGTTTATTAATTAACATTCATAATGAAAACAAAGTCAGGATTTAAAAAGTCTGTTTTCACTCTGGGATCTGAACTGTCAAGTATGAACACCAGCTGGAATCACAACAAGTTGGTGGTGGGGGTGGGGGTTGGGGGGGGGTGGTCTTTGAATTTGAAAGTATCTGTGTATCCTTAAAGAATCAAGCATCAGAGGTACAGGCAGAGAAACAAAAGGGCTATTGTGATGTATATTACCTGGTGTGTAATTTTAATTTATTAAGACTTTTCCGTGAGTAAAAATGTAACAGTGAGTTATTTGAACTCTTTGACTAAAACTAAATTGCAAAGGGGTGAGTGGATAATTTGAATGAAGAGATAAAAGAAGGATCACTTAAGCCTGACATGGTTAAAGTGATGACCCAGGATTTAGAGTGAAAAGGAGAGAAACCTGAAATTGGTGTACAGCCAGAACTAAATAAGATTTGTTTGCAAATGAAAAGATCTCATTGAAAAGAAAGAGAAGGATAAGTGAAACGTCTTGAGTTGGAGGGTAAAAATGAAAGAGAAATTAACAAAATTGGCAAGAGAGAAGAAAGGAAAATGGACATGACTGGTTTGAGAAAAGTTTAGAGTAAGGATGGAGAGAAAAGATTTTCACCTCATTTGAAAATATAGCCATGAAATTGAAGTGTCCGAAAGATGCTTGGACCTAAATAATGTTTTGATGTGTTTTAATAAGCACAGCTTTGGATGCTTGCACCAATTTATCAGAAGGCCAGTCTGCAGTCTATGATACTATTAAAAGGACAGTACACAATGCTCATGAATGTGTTTCTAAAGCTTTTCAATTAAAATTTGGAATTCTAAAAGAAACTATTTAGATATTTGTTGAATTTGCAATAGACAATAAAAAGAAACAGTGCAGGATCAATGGTTTATATCACTAAAAATTCTAAAGAAAATTTTGAGAATGTTTTGGGGTTGGTGGGAGGTTGCTGGGAAGAGGCAGTAGGTAATGATAATGTGACTGGACTAATAATCCTAAACCCCAGATTAATATCCTGGAGACATATGATACATGGTGAAATTTGAATTGAGTCAATATCAAACCTAATGATGACCATGTGTTGATTGTTATAAAAACCCATCTCATTTAGGGAACGAAATCTGCTACCCTTGCCTGGTCTGATGTACATATAGAGCCAGACCTACTTCATTGCAGTTGACTATTAACTGTCCTCTCCAGTGGCTTGGATGTATGAACCTGCTACCAACTCTAAGCAAAGAGACAAAACCGGACAGGCCATCAAGCATCAACCTGGGTACTGGAAGTGCTGACTGCAAAAGCAGCCCGATCTAACTTGTGAAGGCTTTCTAACCAACAAGTAGGGGGCTTGAAATAAAACTGTCTGACATAGTCATACTCATGGGATCAAGGATGCAGAATGTATTTTGGGTGGTGGACTTCAATAGCAATCATCAACAGTGGCTTAGTAGCACCGATTCTAACTGAGCTGGCTGAGTCCTAAAGGGCTTAGCTACTAAACTGGGACAGCAGGAACATGGTGAGTGAAATAACGAGAAGGAAAAAGCTACTTTACCTCATCCTCACCAACCTACCTAGTGAAGATGCATCTGTCTGTAACAGCGCAGGTAGGAGTGACGATTGCACAGTCCTTGCAGAGACAAGTTTCATGTTTACATTGAGGATATCCTTCATCACGTTGTGTGGCACTACCATAGTGCTAACTGGGATGGACTTCAAACAACTTAAGCAACTAAAAACTGGGAATTCAGAAGCCAATGAGATGAGAGTGCCGAGAGCAAAAGGCAGGCGGCATGGTGGCTCAGTGGCTACCACTGCTGCCTCATAGCACCAGGGACCTGGGTTCGATTCCAGCCTCAGGTGACTGGCTGTGTGGAGTCTGCACATTCTCCCCGTGTCCCCTCACACAGTCCAAAGATATGCAGGTTAGGTGATTTGGACAAGCTAAATTGCCCTTGGTGTTCAGGGATGTGTAGGTTAGGTGCATTAGTCAGGGGAAATGTAGAGTAAGAGGGTGGGGGAATAGGTCTGGGTGGAATGCTTTTCAGAGGGTTGGTGTGGACTTTCTGGGGCAAATGGCCAGTTTCCACACTGTAGGGATTCTCTACAGATGTGATGAATGTTAATGCTAGTGGAGGAGAGATATAACTGCTAATGGCAGGTCTGAATACTCAAGAATAGATTGGCTTTGCTGGAAGCAAGTAATACAGATAAGACACAGGGGTGTAATCAGAATGGATGATCATATTTATTCACTGAATTCGTTGAATGCAATGTTGAGGAGTCCTGAAGTCTGTAAAGTACCTAAGCAGAAAGTGAGTTGAGTGGGGTGGGATGTTTGGGGCTGGTCAGGAAGTCTCTGGGAAAGAGGAGGGGGAAGGGAGCTGTTGGCCAGATTGGGAGAATTGGAGGCACTGTCTGCAGGGCTCAGGATGTCAAAGGAGGAACCTTCCATCCATCATCAGACTGGCAGCATTTCCACCCGGACTTACCTGACAATTGCGCTCCTTGACAATGAATTCCAAAGGCCCACAGACCTGGACATCTGTTTCTTAGGATTAATAAAGGGAAATCATGAGGATAATGGGAATCACCACCCTACACTTTGCCATCCTCATCCCACCTCCCAGCCTGTCATTGGGAGGAACATTAAACTTTCACACAAGCTTTTCTCTCCTAGATTTGTTTTTAATTGGATTGAAATTATGCTCCCCAGCTACCATGGTGGGAATTGAATTTATTGCTCTGAAGAGTTCCTCTAGACCTCTAGATTATTAATCCAGTAACATGACCACCTTACTGTCATGCCCTTTAAATAGCATGGTTGACAGGGAGGGGAAATCCTATGCAGGTGAGCACACGTTCAGCTGTGAGTTATGAGCACAAGGATTCAATAATGGATCTGCATAAAGTATTTGTGTGGTCCAGTGGTAGTATCCCTACCTCTGAGCCAGGCGACCTGGGTTCAAGTCCCATCTGTTCCAGAGTATGCCATCACATGCCTGAACACGTTGCTTAGAAAATATCTAGCATGTTTAAGGGCTCTTGTGGTGCAGTGGTAGTGTTTCTATCTCTGATCCAGGAGGTCTATGTTCAACTCTCACCTGCTCAAAAGGTATGCAATAACATATCGGAACAGGTTCATTAGGAAATGTTAAAAAAATGCCCTTGGATGGTCTAACCATATTCCAGCTCAAAAACGTTTGGCATATTCAGTGGCTTTTCACAATGTGGGGTTTAACATGGGTGCAATGAAGCCCAATTCTGAGCTTAGATCTCTGAACTATATTTTCAACTTTTTTTCCTTGGTGACCATTTTTCTTAGGTGTTTTTCTTTAAAAAGTAATCAACCTTGCCTCTACAACTTGTTTGTTCCTTTTCTTTTAAACCTTGCTATTTTTGCTAATTCTCCCACGACACTATTCATGTCTTGTTCCCAAGATTTGTTTAGATCATGAGCAGTATGAGTTGTATTACTAAGGGGAGAAAATCACAGCTGAGAAGTCCTGAGACTCTCCACTGACATAACTGATCCAAACACATTGCAAGTGATACACTTAAGCCATTGAGATGTAGAAAGGGAAGAGAGACAGGATTGCAAGGGTGAGCATGTTTGTAAGAGTATGGTCAGAGTATTGAGTACAGGAGTTGGGAGGTCATGTTGCGGCTGTACAGGACATTGGTTAGGCCACTGTTGGAATATTGCGTGCAATTCTGGTCTCCTTCCTATTGGAAAGATGTTGTGAAACTTAGATTAAATTAGATTACTTACAGTGTGGAAACAGGCTCTTCGGCCCAACAAGTCCACACCGACCCACCGAAGCGCAACCCATCCAGACCCATTCCCCTACACTTACCCCTTCACCTAACACTACCGGCAATTTAGCATGGCCAATTCAGCTAACCTGCACATTTTTTTTTGGATTGGGGGACGAAACCGGAGCACCTGGAGGAAACCCACGCAGACACGGGGAGAATGTGCAAACTCCATACAGTCAGTCGCCTGAGGTGGGACTTGAACCCAGGTCTCTGGCACTGTGAGACAGCAGTGCTAACCACTGTGCCACCGTGCTGCCCACTTGAAAGGGTTCAGAAAAGATTTACAAGGATGTTGCCAGGGTTAAAGGATCTGAGCTATAGGGAGAGGTTGAATAGGTTAGGGCTGTTTTCCCTGGAGCGTTGGAGGCTGAGGGGTGACCTTATTGAGGTTTACAAAATCATGAGGGGCATGGATAGGATAAATAGGCAAAGTCTTTTCCCTGGGGTGGGGGAGTTCAGAACTAGAAGGCATAGAGGGGAAAGATATAAAGAGATCTAAGGGGCAACTTTTTCATGCAGAGCATGGTACGTGTATGGAATAAGATGTCAGAGGATGTGTGGAGGCTGGTACAATTGCAACATTTAAGAGGCATTTGGATGGGTATATGAATAGGAAGGGTTTGGAGGGATATGGGCGGGTGTTGGCAGGTGGGACTAGATTGGGTTGGGATATCTGGTTGGCATGGATGGGTTGGACCAAAGGGTCTGTTTCTGTGCTGTACATCTCTATGACTCTAAGAGTACTGACTAAGTTGAAGGCAGGGGAATGTCTGAATTCTGTTATCTAAAAGACTCACTCACAGTATTATAGCATCTTGCATTGGATCAGACTGTTGTTAAGTTGGAAAAAGTGCCTGCCAACTGCAGCATGTTCAAAACTTTTGTGATCCAGGCTTGGGAGACTTGGTGGTGGGAGTTGGGGTTGTGGGAGGGGGGGGGGGGGGGGGGGTTGCGTACAGATTCAGATAACCTACCAGATATTTTCCAATCAACTTGTTCAGGGATATTATTACATGGTACTTGAATGGAGGCCTCCTGGCACAGAGACTACCAGTGCACTACAAGAACCTTCCACCAGAAAATAACGCCACTGTTACTTACTGTGAATATTTAAATCAATTAATAAAGAGATGTGCCATATCAGCACAGAAATGTTCAAAATGGACAAGAAGCAACTTTGAAGTTTTTGCATAATTTCGGTTACACAAGCTGAGCAGCACATGTAGCTCAGTTTAACAGAAAGACTTTGTCGAAAAGTGTGGTGCTGGAAAAGCACAGTCAGTCAGGCAGCATCCGAGGAGCAGGAGAGTCAATGTTTCGAACATGAGCTCTTCATCAGGAATGAAGGGGTGGCCCAAGGTGTCTGAGAGATAAATGAGAGGGGGGTGGGGCCAGGGAGAAGACAGCTGGGAATGCGATAGGGAGATGAAGATGGGGGAGAAGGTGATAGGTCAGAGAGGATGGTGGAGTGGATAGGTGGGATGGAAGATGAACAGGTAGGACCGTTCAAGAAGGTGGTAGCGAGTTGGAAGGTTGGATCTGGGATAAAGTGGGGGAAGGGGAAATGAGGGAACTGGTGAAATCGACCTATCTGTTCCAACCTCCTCTCCGAACTATCACCATCATTCCCCTCCTTCATCTATCACATTTCTAGCTACCTTCCCCCCAGCAACTGCCCTCGCTGTCCTCCCCCCACCTCCTATTTAGCTCTCAGACCCCTTGAGCCACCCTGTCATTCCTGATGAAGGGCTTTTGCCCGAAACGTCGATTCTCCTGCTCCTCGGATGCTGCCTGACCTGCTGTGCTTTTCCAGCGCCACACTTTTCGACCCTGATCTCCAGCATCTGCAGTCCTCCCTTTCTCCTTGTTGGCTACAAAGACTTTGTGACCAGTTTGTGACTCTCTCAGAACTATTTGAAAGCTTCTGAAAATTATGCATTCAGAGTTGCTTCCACATCATGCACATGAACAGTCACAGCTTCATTTATCGGAGAATAAACCTTATCAAGGCATTGGATTCTTAAAGAGCAACAAGGGTGTAACATTACTTTGATGGTAGCAGAAATGGGCAACAGTTAATTGGCAAGGTCTATGACAGCACCCCACCAGCAAAGAAAATCAGAATGGTGATAAATGGGCTGGTGTTGCATTATCGGCTGTTTAATGCTACTGCCAGCATCAAAGTTCACCCTCAATGTCTGGTTTCACAACCCTGAACCAAGTTGAATAATTTAAAAATTATGAATCGTACTTTAAGACAGAAAAGGACAATGGGAACAACTTTAAACAATGTAGTGCAATCAGGCATAGCATAACATTATGGTTTAGGCACAATTTAGGTACAGACGATTCCCATAATCAGGTCTGTGGAGATTTACACAGGGTCAGCCGAGTCAACCAGGAAAGTACACAGAATTAAAGGATGTCACAAATGGATTTCCTAAACTCATTATGTTTAATAGTATGCCAGAAATCCATGTGATTAACAGTTTAATTCACTGAATTTAAATGAACTATTTACTCCATCAAATATAATACAAACTGCAATGTCAGAAATTTTGTCCAAAATGGACAGAGGAAGAATAAGGGTAGTTCTAGATAATCCAGTTACCAACAAATCATACAGCACAGAGTGAGGACATTCAGACCACAATGCCTTTTATGGATTTCTGAAAATCCATTAGAACCACTCCATTGGTCTTTTCTCATATCCCTGTAATACATGAACCTTTTTAAGAGTATATTACATTTCGTTTTCAAAGGAATTTATTCAGGCAGTTGAACTCAAATTGCAACAACTTGTTCCATTTCAGAAAAAAAACTCTTGTTCCCTTTTCATTCTTTTGATGATTGATTTAAGGTATACAACATATTGTACAATATCCTTGTGTAGTGGTATTAACCAACAGCAAGAAAACATTGCAACATTGGGTCTGATAGTGTATCACATGCAGCAACATGAAGCAATCTCAAAACGCTCAGGGGATTGTGTTATTAGTATGCGTCACTGTTTTCACTTGGTGACTGGTCACTCACAATATGAACAGGAATGCAACTTGTTTTTGAAATAACTCCACAGAGGCCCAATACCCTGTCACCAAGGCACCTTTTAGGTACATGTGGAGAGTCCTTTACTCTGTTCCAGCTCCCTCAGAGCCAGCTCTCAGAGTGAACAGGATGTCTTATATCCTTGCTCTTATCTGTCAGCCAGGGCAACCTGATTGGACCAGATTAACAGCCCCAATAGGGAACTCATATATTCCATGAGGACCAGATGGCTGATATCATTACAATCACTACAGTTTTCACATGTTCATATATGGAAACTGAACATGTATTGAATTTATTTATAAGATGCAAATATGCAGCATTGTACAGCTGTGTGGTAGTCATTAAGAATTAGCACTGCAGTTGGAGAAGTTTAATATCCACTTATTTTGCTTAGATAGCTTGCTGTCAATTGTTTAAGGAGGTATTCAAGTCTATGGACGGAACTTTTTGTTCAAAATGTTATGAAGATGTGGGTGTAATGTACATTTAAGAGATTTAAAAGCTCACAGAACTACCCAGCCGCACCAAGTGTTCTGAATAAGGTAACAATGTGACACTTGGTCAAAAGCTAGATTAGCTGGGTTGCCTGGAAACAAAAAAAGATTCAAATTAGGCCAATTAGTTTAAATTATATCCCAAAAAATACCAAACTCCCATCCAGTTTGAATTTAGTATATTGACAATCTTAAAAACCAATGGCACAATCCGAAACTTTGGGGGTATAAGACCAGGGAAAATTGAACATTTGGGAAGAGAACTGCCAAGCCACCACCATCTGCAGACTGCCCAGAGAATAGCTCTCTTAAAGGTACCTTTATCGATCAGTAACCTGGGAAGCAAAAATCCCGAAGAAGAAGAAAAGACGATTCGACATCTGGCTGGTTTTTGAAAAGTTGAATTTTGGTAAATCTTGAGGGATTATATTGGAATATTATTATAGAAGGGAAAGTAAAAGATAGGTTAGAGGAAATAGTTGTTAGTTAATGAAGTACATATATATAAATTACATATTATCTATCTCATGATATATTATGCACACATACAAAAATATAAAACACACCGTGTAAGTTAATATATATATTATATATAAAATATCAATTAAATATGCATGATATGTTAATTAAATATGTATACATGCAAAAATGAACATATTTAGGTGTGTGTGCTGGACTTTGCACCACTCGGAATCTGAGATCATTAACACAGCAATTAGTTCCTAATAAAAATCCCTCCGTCCACACATTCTCCGTCTGTAACCTTGATCATTTTTTGACTCACTGGCAGTCAAGCTGTCTGACAGGCAAGCCAGCAATCACTCCCAGTGTCTCTCAGATAGCTGTAATCTTCCCGTCAGTCCTCAGTGACGAGACTTCAGAACTGGTGAAGTGAATTGATTTTACTTTGATGCTGTGACATTGCCCGCCACCCACCCCCCGGAGCCGTTTGATCATTCACCCATTCCTTTTGGTTCAAACTATGTGTGAAGGCACAGGAGATGGGGCAGATACTAAGCGAGTGTTTTGCATCAGTGTTTATTGTGGAAAAGGATATGGATGATATAGAATGTAGGGAAATACATGGTGACATCTTGAAAAATGTCCATATTACAGAGGAGGAAGTACTGGGTGTCTTGAAACACATAAAAGTGGATAAATCCCTAGGACCTGATCAGGTGTACCCTCGAACTCTGTGGGAAGCTAAGGAAGTGATTGCTGGGCCCCTTGCTGAGATATTTGTATCATCGATAGTCACAGGTGAAGTGCTGGAAGACTGGAGGTTGGCAAACGTGGTGCCACTGTTTAAGAAGGGCGGTAAGGACAAGTCAGGTAACTAGAGACCAGTGAGCCTGAAGTCGGTGATGGTCAAGTTGTTGGAGGCAATCCTGAGGGACAGGATGTACATGTATTTGGAAAGGGGAGGACTGATTCAAGATAGTCAGCATGGCTTTGTTTGTGGGAAATCATGTCTCACAAACTTGATTGAGGTTTTTGAAGAAGTAACAAAAAGGATTGATGAGGGCAGAGCTGTGGACATGATCTATATGGACTTGTGTAAGGCGTTCAACAAGGTTCCCATGGGACACTGATTAGCAAGGTTAGATCTCATGGAATACAGGGAGAACTAGCCATTTGGTTACAAAACTGGCTCAAAGGTAGAAGACAGAAGGTGGTGGTGGAGGGGCATTTTTCAGACTGGAGGCCTGTGACCAGTGGAGTGCCACAAGGATTGGTGCTGTGTCCACTACTTTTTGTCATTTATATAAATGATTTGGATGTGAACATAAGAGTTTTAGTTAGTAAGTTTGCAGATGACACCAAAATTGGAGGTGTAGTGGACAGTGAAGAAGGTTAACTCAGATTACAACAGGATCTTGATCAGATGGGCCAATGGGCTGAGAAGTGGCAGATGGAATTTAATTCAGATAAATGTGAGGTGCTGCATTTTGGGAAAACAAATCTTAGCAGGATTTATACACTTAATGGTAAGATCCTAGGGAGTGTTGCTGAACAAAGAGACCTTGGAGTGCAGGTTCATAGGTCCTTGAAAGTGGAGTCGCAGGTAGATAGGATAGTAAAGAAGGCATTTGGTATGCTTTCCTTTATTGGTCAGAGTACAGAGAACAGGAGTGGGGAGGTCACGTTGTGGCTGTACAACACATTGGTTAGGCTACTGTTGGAATATTGCATGCAATTCTGGTCTCCTTCCCATTGGAAGGATGTTGTGAAACTTTAAAGGGTTCAGAAAGATTGACAAGGATGTTGCCAGTGTTGGAGGATTTGAGCTATCAGGAGAGGTTGAATGGGCTGGGGCTGTTTTTCCTGGAGCATCGGATGCTGAGGGGTGACCTTAAAGAGATTTATAAAATCATGAGGAGTATGGATAGGATAAATAGATAAAGTCTTTTCCCTGGGGTGGGCGAATTCAGAACTAGAGGGCATATATTTAGGGTGAGAGGGGAAAGATATAAAAGAGACCTAAAGGGAAACATTTTCTCGCTAAGGTGGTACGTGTGTGGAATGAGCTGCCAGAGGATGCGGTGGAGGCTGGTACAATTGCAACATTTAAAAGGCATCTGGATGGGTATATGAATAAGAAGGGTTTGGAGGGATATGGGCTGGGTGCTGGCAGGTGGGACTAGATTGGGTTGGGACATCTGATTGGAATGGATGAGTTGGACCGAGGGGTCTGTTTCCATGCTGTACATCTCTATGACTCTATGACTCTAATTATTCTCTGTTGTACTTTAAGAAATAAAGCTGATACTTTTACTTTAACTAGTTCTTGGCCTCTCAAATTTTCACAGATTACTGCACAGGATAAATCTTTTCTGTGTTGCGTGTTTAAATTAAGCAGGAGGGTTTACTCCGTGTTGTAACAAAACTAATCCTCAAAGTTTTTTTGAAAGTGTGTAGTCACCAATAAAAAGACATACTTTATACACCTATTAGTTTTGCAAGTTCGCCTTACTCGAACACAACACTACAGAAAGAAAGGCAATTAGTTTCAATGGGAGTTGGAAATTCAGATAAAGCTGAGAGAGAATTTGGACCTGCCCAACCTCAGGAGGACCTGGGGCTCTCCAGAGCTGGTCAGTGGAGGGTATCCTTTGCAGTGTCAAGAATCAGTGAGTATTTTCTTGCACAATTGACATTTCAGATACTTAGTGGTAGTCATGGTGAGGGAGTTGTCATGGCTACAGCTGGTTCCCATTGATGCTGAGTGCAAGCACAGCTGTTTGATTTATTTTTAAACTGTTCATGCTTTACAGGAAAATAGTTCTGGTCATGTTGTCCTACATATATGGAATAAATTCTATATTCCACATATGGGAGAGATTTATGACATGTTACTCCAGGTCATTTAAGTCCTATAAAAATAAAGGAACTGTTGAGCATAGGTTTAAGGTCATACTTGTCACAATGCTGACTATGATCACGCCAGCATATAATTTGTCAGCAATGAACTCTTCTCATTATAAACTCACTGCCATCAAATCAATTAAGGCATAACGTTGATGTATGTCTAAGCTTAGCATAAACCACTTTAGATATTGAAAGGGAAATCCAACTTCAACAGAGCAAATGGGCAGGAGCATATTGGGCAGACTTTAATTTACCCCGTTCAAATATTCATCTCCACTGATTGCAGATTTTTGCCTCGATGAAGAGTGAATTGTATTAAAGCTGAATTTCAACTGCATTGTGTCATATGTGCACAGTTGTATAGCTATAATAGTAGAAAATACTCCATCCAAATATTGTGGAACAATTGGAGAAATTGGATTGTTCTCCTTAGAGCAGAGATGTTTAAAGCCAGTTTGATAGATGTGCTCAAAATTATTTTGGGTTTAGACAACCAACAAAAGTAGTTGGAAGAGCGATTAGCCCTTAATTTTGTGCAATTAAATTTTACAGAAGGTGCAAGTGTCAATTGTGGGCGGCACGGTGGCACAGTGCCGCCGCACAGCACCTGTGACCCGGGTTCAATTGCCGCCTCAGGCAACTGACTGTGTGGAGTTTGCACGTTCTCCCTGTGTCTGCGTGGGTTTCCTCCGGGTGCTCCGGTTTCCTCCCACAGTCCAAAGATGTGCAGGTCAGGTGAATTGGCCATGCTAAATCGCCCGTAGTGTTAGGTAAGGGGTAAATGTAGGGGCATGGGTGGGTTGCGCTTCGGCGGGTCGGTGTGGACTTGTTGGGCCGAAGGGCCTGTTTCCACGCCGTAATGTAATGTAATCTAATCTAATCTAAAGTGTCCTGAACTGCATCAAGAGTCTGGCAATGTATCAGAGGGAGCCTCACTCATGGCTGGAAATATGACCGGCCTCAGAAGTTCATGTTCATAGTTCTATTGTGGGTATGAAAGGCTGTAATGGACTCTACAGAGGCCAAAAGCATTCTTGTGATGTGAGTTCTTTCTCTCCACAGATGGATCTAAGATCTGTAGGCCTTCACTTTTTAAAAACTCCACTAAAGCTTTTCAAAAGTGTCTCCATTTTAAAGTCCCCTCATGCTTTCCACTTGCTTCAGCAGCTCCTCCCCCTGTCAGTGGAGCTGCACGCCTATCAATTCTGCACCTATGACCCACTGGAACCCAAAGGCAGCCCAGTACATGGGCTAATCCTGCCAGATTATTCCACAGGATTTATCTGTAGTTGATGAAAATGCCTGAAAATATTTAAACTGAAGAAAATTCTGGTTATTTTACCAGGAGTAAGATGGTCAATAACCAAAGGAAAGAGATTAAGAATAATTGGCAACCCAAAAATCAGACAAGAGATGCTGTGAATTTATGTCATGAGGTGAGGTTACGATGATCTGAAATGCATTGCCTGCTAAAAATGGTAACTTTCAAAAGTTGGAGATTATTCCATCAGTAATGGGCAGCATGATGGCTCAATGGTTAGCACTGCAGCCTCTCAGCGCCTGGGACCCAGGTTTGATTCCAGCCTTGGGCGACTGTCTGTGTGGAGTTTGCACATTCTCCCTGTGTCTGTGAGAGTTTCTTCTGGGTCCTCTGGTTTCCTCCCACAATCCAAAGATGGCCATGCTAAATTGCCCGTAGTGTTCAGGGATATCTAGAATAGGTGCATTAGTCAGGGGTAAATATAGGGTAGGGGAATGGACCTGGGCAGGTTCCACTTTAGAGGATCAGTGTGGACTTGTTGGGCCGAAGGGCCTGTTTCCACACTGTAGGGAATCTAATTCTAAATTCCTCATTTGTACCTTGTATATTGTGAATAGACTTTAGTGATTTATTGTCTTGGAATTGATAGCCTCTGACTTGCTGTTGTAACCACAACATTAATATGAGTGTTCCAGTTTTGCACCAGGAGCTGAATGGCCCTGGTGGAACCCAAGCTGAACACCGATGAGTAGGTTACTGCTGAGCAAATGCTGTTTGATAACATTGCTGTGGAAGCCTACATCATTTTCCTGATCAAGCATAGGGTGAGGGGATAGTAACTGGTCGGATTGAATTTTTCTTGATTTTTCTTGACAGATTATGTGATTGTGATGCAACAGCTTAAATAAGGGCATAGCTTGTTTTGTAGCATATATTCTGTAGCACGATTGTGAGGATGTTGCCTTTGCAGTATCCAGAGCCTTCACCCATTTTCTTGATATGACATGGATTAGATTAGATTACATTACAGTGTGGAAATAGGCCCTTCAGCCCAACAAGTCCACACCGACCCGCCGAAGCGAAACCCACCCATACCCCTACATTTACCCCTTACCTAACACTACGGGCAATTTAGTATGGCCAATTCACCTGACCCTGCACATCTTTGGACTGTGGGAGGAAACTGGAGCACCCGGAGGAAACCCACGCAGACACGGGGAGAACGTGCAAACTCCACACAGTCAGTCGCCTGAGGCAGGAATTGAACCCAGGTCTCAGGCGCTGTGAGGCAGCAGTGCTAACCACTGTGCCACCGTGCCGCCCATGGAGTGAACTGAATGGGTTGAAAATTGGTATCTCTGCTGGGGACAATAAGGATGATGTCAAGATGTATCATCAGCTTGGCTTTCTGGTTGAAGGTGTTGCCTTCAGCCTTGTCTTCTGGACTGATGTGCTGGGCTTGCACCATAATGGAGAAAGGGGATATTGGTGGAATTTCATTCCACAGTTACTAGATATGACAAAACAGCCAACCTTTGATATGTTCTATTGGTCGGGGGATCACTTAGAGGGTAATAGAAGGTGTCAAGCTGAGAATTTTGTAGATATTGACTGACAGATGTGCTTCAGAGATAACTGAGAGGAAGAGCCATCTTCCAGGCTCTAGGGAGGGGGTGACCCTGTGTAGTGCTCAAGTTATAGGATCATTCTAGCATTTGTCCTCTATGTTACATCAGCTGCCTACTGCTATTTGAGACTTTCCTTCAAATGCCACCATCATCTCCTGAACTTAATATTGCCCTGGGAGAAGCTGGCATATAATGTCTGGGTGAGGCAGGTCAATATCGTCACAATAAGGGTGAAAATTGACTACAAAGACACTTAAATTCCAGCGAAGACAAGTGGCTTTTGAAACAAACGTGGTGGGGTCAGTGGGTCTGCTGTAGAGAAATAGGTGGCAAGCAGTATTTATTCCTGCCACAACACTTTTAAGCATCCAAATTGGCATAAAACTCCACAGTGTTGGCATTTATCCTCCCTGCATCCTCCACATCCATATTTGTCCTCTTGTTCCACCTGTTCTATATCAAGTTAAAAATCACACAACACCAGGTTATAGTCCAACAGGCTTATTTGGAAGCACTAGCTTTCGGAGCGACGCTCCTTCATCAGGTGGTTGTGGAGAAGCTAGTGCTTCCAAATAAACCTGTTGGATTATAACCTGGTGTTGTGTGATTTTTAACTTTGTCCACCCCAGTCCAACACTGACGTCTCCAAATCTGTTCTATATAGCAAGGGATTGACAAAATATCACTCGTGACATTGATCAGAATCATTGCAATGAGCAGGGAGAAGGAAATCCATGAGAGGCATGGATAGGATAAATAGACAAGGTCTTTTCCCTGGGTTGGGGGAGTCCAGAACTAGAGGGCATAGGTTTAGGATGAGAGGGGAAAGATTTAAAGGAGACTTAAGGGGCACATTTTTCACACAGAGGCTGGTGTGTCTATTTACAAGCTGTCAGAGGAAGTGGTGGAGGCTAGTACAATTGCAACACTTAAAAGGCACCTGGATGGGTGTATGAATAGGAAGGGTTTGGAGAGATATAGGCTGGGTGCTGGCAGGTGGAATAGAGTGGGTTGGGATATCTGGTCAGCATGGACGAGTTGAACCAAAGGGTCTGTTTCCAACAAAGGGTCCGTTTCCATGCTGGACATCTCTATGACTCTACGACTCTATGTCACAATTTTACTATGCCCTTGAGTTTTTTTCAGAGAGGGGGTAATTTTCCAGCCTTCAACTAGGCTGGGTTTGAAAGGTTTTTTGGGGTCCTTTTTGTTAACCCCTAACAGATAATGCCTCCGGCCCAAGGCTTTCATGTCTTATAAAACACCAATATAATCAAAGGGGAGTGGCCAGCTAGTTGTGTAGCTAGCCTTTGTTTAGATGAGAGTTTTTGATTCAGTTCAGCAGCAGTGTATGTGAAGAAAGGCTGCTGGGGCAAGTCCAGTCGGGTACTCTCTCTCCCTCTAACTTTAAGCCTGTAAGCCCTGGTTTGTCTCATTTTTGATCTTTGTTCAAAGCAATGTGTTTATTGGGATTGTTGCAAGTATCTTCGGAGCAGCTTCATTAAGTAGAGACAGTCCGTCGGATTTTTGGATGGGATAAGTTTTCCGGTATTATATTTTCTGTTCTTTGTGTTTCATTCCGTAATTTTGGAAACAAACTCTGTTTGTTTCAAACCTGGCCGTCAGATCAGCTAATTCATTTTGGGAATATCCACTATACACTTACCTGAAACAAATAGCAAAGTTACAGTCTGGGCTAACTGCTTAAAAATGTTTTAAGAAGTTGGGACTGGACTATAACACTTATTATATAACTGTGGTTTAATGTAGACAAGCATGATGATGTTGCATTGTACCTTTGTCATCTCTGACTCTGGACATACTTCATCTGCTTCATTTACCAACAGCTCAGAATTTGTTACCTTAAAATTTAAATGTTAGAAATGAGCTCAAGCTTGAGTTTCTGGCTTTGGAGCAAGAAACAGAATTTGGACTGTTCCCAGATCCCAATCCCAGAGCAAACAGATATTAATTGAGTTTTTCAATGATGGCACCCCTTTACTGGTAGGGTGACAGGTTCGCTGTCCAATGGTGGACAGGTTTTTGAAGCTGCAGAACCCACCGGGACCTTGCTGCTTGAGGGCAGTAGTAGGCTGTGATGACCAATGAAGTAACAGGAAGGCACCTTAACATGGAGGCACCCTCCCATGAACATTTTGAAACCTTTAGATAATAAACAGTTCTTGCTGCCAAACCATCATGGGGCATGTGGCTGCTGTCATCATGAGATAAACAAGGAGAAGCTTTAGCCCTTGTCAGAACAGTGTCATCCTCCAGCTGTCTTCTTTCAATCTGTTAAACTGTCCCTCGTTGATGCAGGTAAATAGACTGGAAAATCTAAGGCAGCCCCCATGAAGCAAGCTTCACCAGGTTCTTAATAAGCGCAATCAACTCTGCCACATCGAGGCAGGTAGCCTTGGCAACCCCAAACCAAAAGCAGCATGTTAGAACCTTCTCAGCCTCTGTTCTTTCCCACCGCCGGGCCTGACAATCCTGCCTGAGGATGTTACATTCAACTGAATGATCAGGAGGAAGTTGGAGGAACAGGGATTGGATGAAGACTGAAGAAACAGATAACACCAAAATTGGAGATGTAGTGGACAGCAAAGAAGGTAACCTCATATTACAACAGGATCTTGAACAAATGGGCCAATGGGCTGAGGAGTGGCAGCTGGAGTTTAATTTAGATAAATGAGAGGTGCTGCATTTTGGAAAAGCAAATCTTAGCAGGACTTATACACTTAATGTTAAGGTCCTCCGGAATGTTGCTGAACAAAGAGACCTTGGAGTGCAGGTTCATAGGTCCTTGAAAGTGAAGTCGCGGGTAGATAGGATAGTGAAGGCGGCATTTGGTATGCTTTCTTTTATTGGTCAGAGTTTTGAGTACAGGAGTTGGGAGGTCATGTTGTGGCTGTACAGGACATTGGTTAGGCCACTGTTGGAATATTGCGTGCAATTCTGGTTTCTTTCCTATCGGAAAGATGTTGTGAAACTTGAAAGGGTTCAGAAAAGATTTCTAAGCATGTAGCTAGAGTTGGAGGATTCGAGCCATGGGGAGAGACTGAAAGGCTGGGGCTGTTTTCCCTGGAGCATCGGAGGCTGAGGGGGTGACCTTATAGAGGTTTATAAAATCATGAGGGGCATGGATAGGATAAATAGACAAAGTCTTTTCCCTGGGGTGGGGGAGTTCAGAACTAGAGGGCATAGGTTTAGGGTGAGAGGGGCAAGATATAAAAGAGACCTAAGGGGCAATGTTTTCACGCAGAGGGTGGTACGTGTATGGAATGAGCTGCCAGACGAAGTGGTGGAGGCTGGTACAATTGCAACATTTAAAAGGCATTTGGATGGGTCTATGAATAGGAAGGGTTTGGAGGGATATGGGCCGGGTGCTGGAAGGTAGAGCTAGATTGGGTTGCGATATCTGGTTGGCATGGACGAGTTGGACTGAAGAGTATGCTTCCATGCTGTACATCTCTATGACTCTATGCACCTTTTCTTGAGGAGGGAGTAGGCTAAGATCTCAGGGATCCTTCTACAAAAGAAATAATCAATGAAAATCACATATTAATGCAAGCACTTGCATTGCTATTCTAGGATGTTAGTGGAAAACAGGGCTTTCATTCTGATATAACAGGGAACAATATTCTTCAATTAATAGAACTCATGGAAAATTCATTCCACATCATATCCCTGTTGAATCAATACTTCATCCACAATAAAAACATTTTGTGTTGATGCTTGAGTTAGTAAAGGATCAATACAAAATGGTTGAAACAAAGGCTGTTCATCAAATATTCTTTCTCTACAGTAGAAAGTTTTCAAACTCATCAAAACATTTGCAGGCAGTATATATTCCATTACTGTACTGATCGAAACCTGAAAGTTTTTCCACAGAAGTCACCAGAGAATAATTATCTGTTTGGGTATATGAATAGGAAGGGTTGGAGGGATATGGGCCGGGTGCTGGCAGGTGGGACTAGATTGGATTGGGATATCTGGTCGGCATGGACGGGTTGGACCAAAGGGTCTGTTTCCATGCTGTACATCTCTATGACTCTATAACCCAATTGTGCAGACTGCCTCCTCTTCTGAAGATAGCCATGATGTGGAGGTGCCGGTGTTGGACTGGGGTGGACAAAGTTAAAAATCACGCAACACCAGATTATAGTTCAACATGTTTATTTGAAAGCAGAAGCTTTTGTCAGCCAGCTATCTGACAAAGGAGCAGCATTCTGAAAGCTTGTACTTTCAAATAAATCTGTTGGGTAACCTGGTGTTGCGTGATTTTTAACTTGGTCCTCTTCTGAGGCATAACATTCTGGATACCAAGAAGCCATTGTTTTCTGCCA
Source organism: Chiloscyllium plagiosum (assembly GCF_037043375.1). Lineage (NCBI taxonomy): Eukaryota > Metazoa > Chordata > Chondrichthyes > Orectolobiformes > Hemiscylliidae > Chiloscyllium > Chiloscyllium plagiosum. The sequence goes on along the minus strand of NW_028270139.1, from coordinate 18,563,099 downwards.
CTTACATCTGCTTCCATTATGAGAATATTGGATCCTTCATTTCTACTGGGCCCCTCTTTGTTTTATTGTCCCTTTTTGGGCTTCAGGTGCATGTTCAGAAATATTTCTGTCACTTTCTTCCACTTCCTTTCTGTCTCTCTCATTTCCATTTCACCTGTTGTGCTGCTGATTATCGACCTGCTAAAAGCAGCCTATTACCTGCTGGAGTTATCTGCAGTTTCTCTCCCTCCCAGCTGTGGAAGTCCTGACTGGATTTTCATGCCAGTCTTTTCCTTCAGACTGAATGACGCTCAGTGGAATCTTTCAGGTGGGTTTGAGCAAATGTGGGCTTTGATGAGATTTGTGGCAGAATCCTGCAAAAAGTCCACTCCATTAATGTTCAAGTGATTTGTGATCACCATTACCACTTCCTCGAAGTGTGTTCTGTTACCATTGTTACCATGGTTCCTACATCCTGAAGCATTCCTGTTTTCATGGTATGTTATAGGGTCTAGGTGCCTTATAATGCTGAGGGACTGGGGCTATTCACTTTGACCATGACTCATGACTCCATTGCACAAACTCTTAACTGCAATTGTGCACAGATATAATGCTAGCCATGCTCTACCAGGGTTGTGGTGGATCAGACACAAATGCTGCTGCTTGGAACAGTCTGGATGGGCCCCCCAGTACAACTTGGCCGAATTGCCACATCATCCTGCTGTGCTGTATTTTGCTGAATTGGAGCAAGCAGCAAGGTGATGTTAAAGCAGCTGGATGAATGGCACCAGTCTTCTTCAGAGAGGATGCGGACATTGGGGAGGAGGAACTCAGCCACAAAGGGTGCTACAAACCAGATAGGAGCTGACTAAAACCCAGCTTAGAGATGAGAGGTGGGTGCCGAAGACCATCAGGGACTGTCAAATGGTCATTGGTCTTGACATAGCTTGTTTGGAATTGTCTGATTGCTTGCCTGTATGGGAGGTTCCCTGTTGCACAATGAGAAGGTGTGGGTCTACAGTGGGCATTGGATTAAGTAGTGATAACCTATCGATGATATTTAGATGGCATGTAGCTAAAATCAGATAAACTGTGTGGTTTGGTAGTTAAATAGTGACTGATGTGGCAGAATGGCATGTGCGAGTGAGTGTCAGTCATCCTAGTTATGTGCCAAGAACAGCGTGGTTTCTGTGGCTGCTCTGCCATGATGTTACCGGTGAGACACAATGTCAGGTTGCCAAAGTTTGTCTTGGTGCACAACAGCCTGTCACAGATGGCACAGGTGAAAGGGATACTGGGCTTTTGGAAGACATCCTGAGAGTGGTGAGTTGTTCCCAGAACTGCACATGGTAAAGGAGCGATGGAATTGGATGTGATGAATATATGGGGCCAGTAGGTAGCTCATGCAATTGGTTTGGTAAGGTATTGCCAGAAATCTCGCAGGGCCTTGTTCTGAAAATCCCTCAAATAAATTCGACACAACTCGCATTCCACCAAAAAAAGGAAGATGTATCCTACTCATACAACCTCCTACACTATTCCCTCCACCACAGTGTAACTACGCAGATTATGTCACATGGTAATTTAGTAGAATAGATTAAGAATAGATCTGACTATTTAGAAACTAAAGAGCCATAAAGGTACTATGAACCATCAGCTGCAGTAGATTTGAGTTTCACGACAACCTGATATAACCTCACTCATAGAGTCGTAGAGTCATAGAGATGCACAGCATGGAAACAGACCTTCGGTCCAACTTGTCCATGCCAACCAGATTTCGCAAACCCAATCGAGTCTCACCTGTCAGCACTTGGCCCTTATCCCTCCAAACCCTTCCTATTCATATACCCATCCAAATGCATTTTAAATGTTGCAATTATACCAGCCTCCACCACTTCCTCTGGCAGCTCATTCCATACATGTACCACCCTCTGCGTGAAAAAGTTGCCTCTTAGGTCTCTTTTATATCTTTCCCCTCTCACCATAAACCTATGCCCTCGAGTTTTGGATTCCTCGACCCCAGGGGAAAGACTTTGTCTATTTACCCTATCCATGCCCCTCATAATTTTGTAAACCTCTATAAGGTCACCCCTCAGCTTCCGATGCTCGAGGGAAAACAGCCCCAGCCTGTTCAGCATGTCCCCATAGCTCAAATCCTCCAACCCTGGCAACATCCTTGTAAGTCTTTTCTGAACCCTTTCATGTTTCACAACATCTTTCCAAAAGGAAGGAGACCAGAATAGCACGCAATATTCCAACAGTGGCCTAACCAATGTCCTGTACAGCCGCAACATGACCTCACAATTCCTGTATTCATTATTCTGACCAATAAAGGAAAGCATACCAAACACTTTCTTTACTATCCTGTCTACCTGTGACTCCACTTTCAAGAAGCCTATGAACCTGCACTCCAAGGTCTCTTTGTTCAGCAACATTCCGGAGGACCTTAACATTAAATGTATAAGTCCTGCTAAGACTCCTTCATCAACAACAAACTAGATGGGCAATTACGATTCAATGAAGATTGTACAAGAAGAGGAGAAAGATCAGTTATATTTGAAAATATAGTGCTGGATTCATGCAGTTATTACTCCGTACCCATACATGAAAACTTCAAAAGCAGCATGCAAATGTTGGTAGGAAATTATGCAATTAACAGAAATACAGGATCCCATGAATATTTTCACCCTCGACAAGGGAAGAATTTAACACATGAATGCAAAAGGAAAGACAGAAGTATTTGGAACAATTTTCAGCCAGAAGTACCAAGTGGAGAATTCTTCTTGATCCCCCACAAGTCTTCATCATTGATGCTAGTCTACAGCCATTTCACCTCATTCCAAGTGAAACATTGTATCATTCAAGATGAGATAATCCACTGGATAAATGTTTCATTGACCAGATTAAACATTCACCACCTGCATCACTGACATATCATGGCAATAGTGGGTACTTCCCTAAAAGGTCTGAAGGATCTTCTTTGGCAACTTCAACTGTACCTCCAAATTCCACAACCTCCACAATATACAAGAACTAGGGCAGAGTGAACAAATCCTCCAATTTCCAACTTTCATCAGACACAGTATCCTGACCTGCGGATATATCAACATTCTTCCCTTGTTGCTGAGGTCTTAACATTCTGGAATTCCAATCAATATTAGTGAGCATTGCCATCACATGGAAATGTAGCGTGGTTCAAGAAAAACACTCGTCAGCACTTTCTCAAAAATATTTAAGAATGACAAGAAATAATAATTTTGCCAAGCAACCCCTACATTTCATGAATTATAAAAATATTGAGGAGTGTTGTTACTCACTATTTTCCTAATGATCCCAAGAAAATCCAATTATTGGAATTCAATGAATCCCCCTGTAAATAGTACAAGTTTAAACTTAATTAACATTTAAATGTTTCATTAAGATCATTGCATTATTAGACCTTAGGAATTTTATTTACATCACTAATGAAATATAATGATTAGATTCCCTATAGTGTGGAAACAGGCCCTTCGGCCCAACAAATCCACACCGACCCTCTGAAAAGTAACCTACCCAGACCCATTCCCCTATATTTACCCCTGACTAATGCACTTAACACTGTGGGCAATTTAACATGACCAATTCATCTAACCTACACATCTTTAGACTGTGGGAGGAACCCCACGCAGACCTGGGGAAAATGTGCAAACTCCACACAGACAATTGCCCAAGGTGGGAATTGAACCCGGGTCCCTGAGGCAGCAGTGCTAACCACTGAGCCACTGTGCCGCCTCTAATAATTAACTTGTATATGATGCTTACAAACTATGGGGTTTTCACCATTGCACAATATATGAAACACATCAACTAATGCAATATCACAAAGTTTGTAATATGGTGCACTTAGGCCCATTATTAAAGAACTAAAAAGAATGGCACTTCAATAACTAACCAGTGAGATATGACAAAGTAAAACAGAACCACAAGTTAAATAAACTCCAGTATTTACAATGTAATAATGTTCAAGTAGCGACAGTCCAAGTGGAATATTTTGTTCAGTTTGACATCTAACAGGAAACAGCTTGGCAAAGAGTATCAACGAGAATGAAAGTACAGCACGAATATTGCTTGCTGAGCTCCTGAGCGTGAACATTATCTTTACTTGACCATAATCTTTGCTCCAGTGAAAGTTTGTGCTTGGAAGTACATGTTGACACAAATGATTAAGGTCAGAGCTCTTTCAATTGACAGGAAAGTGACATATAAATAATGACCTGTGATGGACTTGTCATGAAGTCATTAAATAAAATTCTCTAGTACCAGTTTCCTCAGAGTCTTGTTTCACTTTTCCGGCTTCTGTACAGTACCTTCCCTTGATTAATATCTATGTGTTGATCTAATGCCATGAGGCCTAGCTACATCCTCCATTCTGCTTAACAGAAAGCATGCAGACTCATTGCAGAAGTTAATGTGTTAACAGAAGCAATCTAATAAATGTAACAATAAAATAATCAGTAAACATATATCAAAGTCTCAAATAAAATTAGGAAGAAATTGGGTAAAACATTTCAATGGTAGTGTTATTTTTGGTTCAGAATATATACTAGAGTGTTTATAAAATGAATCCATAAATTCTATCAAAAAATGCCAATGCTGAGAGACATCACCAAATTCTAGAACAGATGCAGAAATTTAAAGGAAGATTAGCAAATAGCTGATGGATTGGAAAGCTGGTGGTGGCAGGGAAGAGTAAAATAAAATACAATGAATTGAATACTGCTAAATTCTTGTTAATCTTATTAAACAAAAAAAACCACATATTGTGATGTTTTGCTTATTTTTACCACTTCTATTTTTGCACGTAATCCTCCAAGATGTCCTGGAATGGTAACAAGGCATAAAGCTGTGGAAAAATGTCAAAACTCAAAATAAGGTTGGGTTTTGAGCTTTCATCCAACATAAAAATATTTAAAAGAAGTCCTTTTGTTACATATTTCAATGTATTGCAATCATATACTGTAGTTCCCCTGTGGGTACAAATTTTAACATAAGTGGCATTTCGGTTGTTCTTACTGTGCTTGCTGCCGTGACAGTCTTTGGGCAGATGAGTCGGTTTTGGCCACCAGCTGTGTCTAGTTTCACCGATGACATTCTCATGACTTGTTTTTTTTCATTTCACAGTAGGTTTTGGACTAATGCATTGGAGTGAGTCCTGATTGACTCTGAACGTTGATCTGGGATCACATGTTATCAGTTAAACCTCTGCCGCTCTGTTTCCTCTCATTGTGTCCTCTGAGTGACCATTTCCTGCCAATGTCCTCAAGCAGAGAATAAATGATGAAGATCGGAGTTGACTTCCAATTTAACATTTATGTAGTTCAACTCTGTATACTGAGATGTCAAAGTAAAAAAATTTTAAAGAAAAATATAAAAGAATGCTTAGTGCGCTTTTTTTGTGGAAACACATTTCTGTTTAACTGCAACTTACAGAAATGATAGTGTTTCTTTAGAATTCACAGCCTACAAGATACAATAAATATGTTAAAATACTCAGACTTCAAACAGAAGAGGAAATTGTTAAAAGCTAGACTACCTCTGAAAGTAATGGAAAATCCTATAGCTTGACCGATACATAAAAGGACATGTAAGGATGGGCAATGAGTATAGGCCTTGGCAGCGATACTCTTTTCTCATTAGTGAATTAAAAAGCTGCATCTATTTACCTGGAACTGCAAAGAGCACATTCCTTGCATAGGCATACATTCCAGACAGCTGCCTGCATTAAAAATGGCACAGATTGAACAAAGAAATGAACATAGCACTGTCCTCGGCCTATTCTGTGCTTCCCATTCCCATCCCCCTTCCACTTACCTGTTTCTAAGTGCTGCAACCCCTACTTTCTTCTCTGCTCTTTCCTACATTTGCTTCGTCACTACTTCCACACATCTCATTCTCCACCTCCTGCATTATTTCTCTTTCTCCCCTTACTCCCTCCACCTATTCTGCTCTCTTTGCCATTTCCACTACTTGCTTTACTGTTTCTCCACTTCCCCACTGCTCTCTTCACACCTGCATTCCTACCTCCGCCCCATTGTCTCTTTGCCACTTCTCTTACGTCACTTTGCTCCTTACACTTGCCCCACTCCCACTCGCTTTGCTACATCCTTCATAACTCTCCATTCAAATCCCCAACTTACCTCATCACATCTCCTACTCACTTTACAGCCTCCTGTTGCTTTATTCTGTGTTTTATGCTAACCTCACTACTAGCCTAGTTAGATACCTCACCTTAGTATCTCTGGGCAGTGGGTTTCTACACATACACTCCTAGACAATGCTGGCACTTTATCTTAGAATAAGGCTTTACTGCTCCTTTAGTACGATAATGTTCTTGTTTATATTTACAAATTACAGCTTATTGAACTCAAGCTTGCAATGGAGTCTGTGAAAACTCTCTCTTCATATGATTCTTTCTAGTCTGATGTCTGCTCCAAACTGCTCTGCTGATGTCAGAGTAACATTTGTTACGTCATCATTATTCCACTATACTAAATCTCTCCCCACATTTCTCTCTCACTTGGCTGGTATAATTCTAGTAACTTGATTTTAATTATTTATGCAGTCATTATTATAACAACAATATTTTCCCTCAATGCACATGCACAAAAGCGTTTATGTGCGCACATCTTCTGAATGTTGCAGGTTGAGGTGATGGTTGCAGGTCAGATGGTGATGGTCCTGTACCATTTCTGAAACCATTCTGCACAGCATTTCATACAACATGGCTACCTTCATCCCACAACTTGCAATAATTGTACTCAGTCCTATTTCATTGCATGATTAATCAATCCCTTCTTATGTATCCAGGATGCTGTTTCACGTGCATTATCTATCTAAAAGATCTTGGTTAATATGTTCCTCTAATTACAAATGTTCTGATTTCCTAAGTGTTAGCTAAACTTTCTGATCCCCTGTTGAAGTCAACAGTGATTTTCTCCTGTGCCTACGAGTCCTCTTGCTTTTTGCTGTGGTGTTTCTCCACCTATTTTACAGTCTTATGCTTTTGACATGTAATATTTGGCAATTTAACACTGGTATATCCATTTTGAATCTCGCTCCCTTTATTAATTTAACTGGTGAATACTCCTTATTAATTGGCATTGCTCTGCAGCTGAGTAATATTCATTTTTAGTCTGCATTTTTTTGCATCAGTGACTTTTCATTCTTGACCGCCCTCTCTGCTTTTCCATGTGACTGTGGATGGAGTGGAGAATTTGCAATGTGCCTCAAAAGTAAATTTTCTGAATTGACGCAGGCTTACAAATTAAGGCCATTGCCTGAAACTTATTCTTCTGGCAAAATTGTTTTGCATTTCAGTGCTCTAATCACTACTATTTCAATTTAGCAGTAGTCTACTAAGACTGAACTTGCACTCCTTTTGAAGTTGAATTAATCAACTCCTAGCATTTCTAATAGCATTTTTGGATCTTGAGGAAATTAATGTTTATGAGGTCCCTTGACTATTGAAGACATGAAGAAACAAAATTTTCTATTCCTTAAAATTCCTGATGTGAAGATGCCGGTGTTGGACTGGGGTGGACAAAGTTAAAGCTCACACAACACCAGGTTATACTCCAACAGGTTTAATTGGAAGGAGAAGCACTCAGAGCGCTGCTCTTTCATTGGGTGAAGGAGCAGCAGTCTGAAAGCTTGTACTTCCAATAAACCTATTGGACCATAACCTGGTGTTTTCTGATTTTTAACTTTAAAATTCCTGGTTACCATAAAGACTGTTGTGCTCTTGCTTAAATTTTGTGATGCCTAAATCTCTACCATGGAATCTGACTGTGTGGAGTTTGCACATTCTCCCCGTGTCTGCGTGGGTTTCCTCCGGGTGCTCCAGTTTCCTCCCACAGTCCAAAGATGTGCAGGTCAGGTGAATTGGCCATGCTAAATTGTCCGTAGTGTTAGGTAAGGGGTAAATGTAGGGTTATGGGTGGGTTGCGCTTCGGCGGGTCGGTGTGGACTTGTTGGGCCGAAGGGCCTGTTTCCACACTGTAAAGTAATCTAATCTAATCTAATCTAATCTCTGTAGAATCTCTTATCTCATTGACTTTGGTATATCCATACAGCAATAGGTATTTTACGATCATTAAATTCTGATTTTGCTCATGATATATTTTCATATTTGATCTGCTGGATTTTATTTCACCACCCTTGCCCTTGCAGATGAGTTCTCTGACCTTTGTGCACTCCTTGTCTGTTTACTGAACTACATGGATTTCTTGGAATAGTCCTTTAGTAATTACAGTAGAATTACTCAATTGCTTGAATAAGAATTAAATCTTCTTTGTCTCCAATATCCACTACTACCCTTGGGAGTGTATCAGTCATTATTTATGCACTGCATGGAACGCTAACTATTATGGAGTTGTATCTCATCAGTTTAAGCTTGAACCTTTGTAATTGCAGTGGCATTTTTACAATCGCTTTTAGTCCTATAACATTAGCAATGGTTTATAGTCAACTGAACTGGTTTCTTGAGTCAAACACCACTCGCAGCCAATATAATACGGTTTGAGTCCTGCTGTATTTGTGAGCTCGCTGGATTGGTATTGTCTTTGTTGGAGAGGAGAAGACCAAAAGGTGATTTGATAGAATCTTTCATGTGGGAGCTGACCAGAGTAGATAGGAATAAACCGTTCCCTTTCATAAAACTCATGGTGAATAAGAGAGCATTGATAACTTGTTAAAGATGCAAATATAATGCGAGGAAAAACATTTTTACAAAGTGAGTTTTTAGGGTCTGGAACACATTGCCTGAAAGTATGGTGGAGGCAGGTTCAACTAAGGCATTTAAGAGGCATTGGATGACTATGTATATGGAATCCATTTTCAGCAAGATGGGGAAAATGTAGGAGAATAGTACTGAGACATAATAATCAATTAGAGAGCCAACGCAGACATGATGGATGGAATGGCCTCCTTCTGCACTGTAACAATTCTGTAGCTCTGTGATATACCACAAAGACTGGGTTCTTGTTGAGATAAATGTGCTGAACTTTATTAATAGCAGTTGCTATTTACATTGCTGTAATGATCACAGACATGTATATGTGCTTATTGATGTTACTGTATCTTATACAAAAGCTGACTGACTGAACACACAATATAGACTCCATTGCACTGAGAACTTGACTGAAGGCAAAACAGGCACCTTTATTCTGGAACACCACATCATGATGTCATGTAACTGTATTACAGGTGCCCTCCCTGTCTGGTCTGGAATCTAACCTATAACCTAATAGGGAGGGAATGGCCAGTGGTATTGTTGCCAGATGGTTAACCCAGAGTGGACCCCGGATTTGATAATGTTAACCTGATTTCAATTTTTAAAATAATCTGGAATTCAGAATCTGTTGATTGTTGATAAAACCCATCTGGCTCACTAATGTCTTTCAGGGTAGGAAATCTGCCACCTCACCTGGTCTGGACCACCTGCAAATCCAAACCTGCAGCACTGTCATTGACTCTCAACTGCCCTCTGGCCAATTATGGATGGGCAATGAATGCTGGTCTTAGCTGAAGTGATTGGAATGAGGTCAGCCAGGTGGACTTCATAGAATATGAGTTTGCTGATTGGGGCTGTTAATCTGTTTCAATCAGGGAGTCCTGGCTGACGGATAAGAACAGGAGTGTAAAAAAGAAAAAAAAAGCAAGAGTGTGGGAGTGTAGTGTATTATTTCCCCCTCCAACTCTATTTTGATTTAATCCCTGCCCTCCCCCTCACTGTTTGATCACGCAGCATTGCCCTTTGATGTGAAGGGCACTGTTTGTCACTGGCCACTTGGGTGTTTCCTTTCTTCCTGGTGATGTAAACGGAATAAAGATTTGTACACCTTGTGTCTCTCACTGTGTCTCACACCTGCACACACATACACACACACACACACACACACACACACACACACACACAACATGGGTGCTGGGGAAAAAATAAGCACTACCGCCGTTAGATGGTAGTGTGGGAAAAAGAAAAAAAAGCAGGAGTGTACCTCCTCATGGGTGCTGGGCCTGGCCAAACTGGCCATAAATAGGTCCAGGCAGCGGGCCGTGGTAGGGGTCGTTAGTGCCAATTGCCTGCCCCCTTCCGCAGTTATGTTCAAGCCGGGACGTCTCTGGAGAAGGAGCACACAGTGTCTACCAACACCTTTGAGCTGTTCAGGGAAAGGTGGGCACCGCAGGAAGTGAAGTGTATTATTTCCCCCTCCAACTCTATTTTGATTTAACCCCTACCCCCCTTTCACTGTTTGATCACGCAGCATTGCCCTTCGATGTGAAGGGCACTGCTTGTCACTGGCCACTCAGGTGTTTCCTTTCTTCCTGGTGATGGAAACTGAATAAAGGTTTGTACACCTGTTGTTCTTCAATGTGTCCGACACCTCCACACACATGACATGGGTGGTGGGGAAAACATAAGTACTACTTCACTTACGCGGTAGTATGAGGGCAAAAAAAAAACAAAAAAAAAGAAAAACGAAAAAGGAGAGAAAGAAAAAAAAGTGCTCACAAAAAAAACAAGAGTGTCAGAGATTCTGTTGCTTCTGAGGGAACTAGATCAGTGTGAGTGAAGGACTCCTTTTTTTAAATACAGGAAAAAGAGCTGAGCAAGAGTGCCTTCCCCCTCCAACTCTAATGATTTGATCCCCTTCACGTTTTCTTTCACATAGGCACTGCCCCAACCGAGCTCTGGCTAGCACTGGTTCCCTGACCACATGGATATTTCTCCTGGTGGTGGAAAATGTTAAGTAAAATCATCTTGCACATTGTGTTTTTACTGACTCCTGCACTTACAATACGGGTGCTGTGGGGAAAAAATAAGCACTACTGTTGTACTTGCAAAAAGAAAAGAAAAAATAGAGAAGAAAAATGAAGAACAGGGGTGTCAGAGATGCTGTTCACTCTGGGAGCTGGCTCAGAGGGAGCTAGATCAGTGTCAAGGACTCTCTACGTGTGGACAAAGGGTGACTTGGTGATGGGATATCGGCTGCTGTGGAGGTATTTCATGAGCTAGCAATGTTCACATCCTGTGAATGAATATTAAAAAAAAGTCTTGACTTGAAATTTCAGTCCCATGAAATACTCTGAAAATCTTCCACATCTCCATTTAACTGCCAGTGTTTGTTTCTATGGTGCATACCTCTACTCAATTTCCATTGAAGCTCTTATGTGAAATATACAGGTTTTCTTGCTCCAGCTGTTTGTGTCTGGACAAGGACCACTGTCAATCCTGTGGAGTTTGCATCTGCAGCCTCCATAACAAATAGAACTGGACAAGAGTCAGCTCGAACATCAGTGAAGGATAGTTTTTCTTAATTTTCTGAAAAGCTGCCATCTGGGCTGACTCCAATACCATTGCTGACATTCTTTAAAGTTCTTACAGGTTCAGTCAGACTGGCTAAATTAGGGATTATTTATTCCACCTGATTCCAGAACTGTGATTGTCTAAAATTAGAATCTCTCGTTGAGAGTAAGGTCTGTATTCTGTCGTGCACTTAACACTTTACTTACTCTATTGCCCTGTTTCTTCTTTGTTTAAGCATGCACAAATATATCACCCAAGTGGCCAATGGTTCTTGTTTTCCTTCCAGAATTCTTGATAACAATCTGAAAATTCGCTGGTAAGGAGGAGATTCGGAATGATAGATACCTGAATGATATGATGAATGGCATCAGCAATCTAATAGCCCAGTCTTTTCTGCTGTTTGGAGCTAAATAATACCTTCTTATTTGTTAAAAACTGAAAGAACTGTGGATGTTGTAAATCAAACAAAAACAGAAGTTGATGGAAAAGCTCAGCAGGTCTGGCAGCATCTGTGGAGAGAAATCAAAGTTAACGTAATGGGTCCAGTGACTCTTTCTCAGAACTTTGGTTTGAGAATTATTATCAGAGCTGAGCAATATTGTGTTAGTTGGCAATATGACTCTCCTTCTTATCATGTTGTTTAACTGGAATTTTACTTTTCCAATAGTAGACATGGAACTTTCCTGGGATAGTACAGGCAGATTGTCTTAGTATCTTCTTGCAGAGGTTACTCCTGCACTAATTTGCTTAAGATGCTGAATAACTTTGGAAATTCTTGTCAAAATTTTCTTCTCATTCTGGAGTATTCTCTCTATGAGACCAAGTCAAATACATGCATTGTGGTTCAGTACTCCGATACTCTGCATACTGAAGTGTTTAACTGACTTTTCATCCTTTGTGTGAATAATGTGATGAGTTGACCACACACCTAAAGATTTGTACCCCTTTCACCATGTAGTTTCATGTCCACAGGACAAAATTTCACAAATATCAGCCATAGCAAACTGTCAACAAGGAAAGAAACAGGCATTCCTGTTTCGAGTTTGAATTCTATTTCAAACCCTTGTACCTTCAAGTTATGGTGCAGAATTTCGGTTAACTCTTTTTGACCTCACTTAGGAATATCAGAGTGAATTTGCCAGTGCCAGTTTTGCCAAGTTTAATGGAAGGTTTCTCTCCATGAGCCCTAGTGAGGTTTCTCACACTATTCACTGCAACTCACCTCATTTCCTATAGACCACTCTTCCATGATGTAACACCCTTTCCTGTCAGAGATGGATATATAACCCATAGCTGTGAACTCTGGGTAATTCCCAACAGAACCAATTTTAAAACCTGGCTGTTCTCCTTGTCAAGAGCTATGAGATACGATTTGTCCTTCACTATGCATTTAATGTGAGGGTCACAAAAATAAACACATCTAAGGACACATAGGGAGCATGACTGACATTTTATTGGAAGTGCAAGTTACTTTTTCATTCATAGGATGAGGGCATCACTGGCCAGGCCTGCATTTATTTCCCATCCCTCATTTCCCAGAGGGCAGTTAAGAGTCAACTGCATTGCTGTGGGTCAAGAATCACATGTAAGGATGGAAGTTCCTTTCCTTAAAGGACATTAGTGAAGCAGACTGGTTTTTCCTGATAATTGACAATAGATTCATGGTCATCATTAGACTCTTGATTCCAGATTTGTTTTTTTTTATTGAATTCAAATTCCACCATCTGCCATGGTGGGATTCGAACCCAGGTCTCCAGAACATTGTCTGGGTCTCTGGACTAACAATCCAGCCATAATGGCACTAGGCCATCACCTCCCCATTTATAATTTTTTTTTAAAATTCACTCATGGGATGTGGACATCACTGGTTGGGCCAGCATTTATTCCCTAGTTACCGTTAGAAAAGATGGTGGTCAGCTGCATTCTTGACCTGATGCCGTCCATTTGCTGTAAGTTGACCCGAAATGCCGCTAGGGAGAAAGTTCCAGGATTTTGATGTCGTGAGTAAGCAATTTATCTTCCATTAACACAATAACAGCAGTAAAACTGTACTCTAAATGATACTTTTAAAAAATGAACAGACATACACAGCTTCTGTGTGAATTGATTCTTACTGCAACAAGGGTGAGAACCTTAAAATATGCTACAAATGGATAATTAAATCATTCTGAATATGAATTTTGAATTAAAACTGAAAAACATTTTTTATATCAAAATTTAAATTAGCAAATTATCTTCTTATTGTGATAAAAGCATTCTGGTATCCTTGCCATAGGAAAGATGCTGTTAAAAGGGTTCAGAAAAGGCTAACAAAGTTGTTGCCATGGTTAGAGGGTTCGATCTACCGGGAGAGGCTGAATAGGCTGGGGCCATTTTCCCTGGGGCACCAGAAGCTGAAGGGTGACCTAAAATCATGAGGGGCATGGATGGGTGAATAGTCAAGGTCTGTTCTCCAGGGCAAGAAAGTCTAAAACCAGATGGCATAGGTTTAAGGTGACAGAGGAAAGGTTTGAAAGGACTGAAGGGGCAATGTTTTCATGCAGAGAGTGGTGTCAGAGGAAGTGATGGAGGCTGATACAATTACAACATTTAAAAGGCTTCTGGATGGGTATATTAACAGGAAGGGTTTACAGGGATATAGGCCAAATGCTGGCAAATGGACTAGATTAATTTAGGATATCTGGACGGCACAGATGAGTTAGACTGAAGGGTCTGTTTCCTTGCTGTACATCTCTGTGACTAAGAGTTTGATGGTGCTTGAAAGAACCGTGCATTTGAATTAGAACATGCATTTCAACTGCTGTACATTCATAACACAACAGTGGACATCTCTATTCCATTAGTTGTCAAAGCTTGGTGAGAATTGTTGACATAAAATAACAGGTAGCTCATTTACTTCCATAGATTGATTTGACCACCACCTTATACGTCTGACTCTGCCTTTTCTTATTTTGTACTCCTTCAATATCTGACTCCTGATAAGTTTTTGTTACTGTTAACCGCAAATCCAGTTGTATTTAAGTTCATATATTGCATTAGTTGTCTTGCAGTAATTTATTTGTACTGTAAAAAACAAACCATTGAGCTCTGAGAAGCTTTCAGTACAAATACTTTTCCAGTACTTCCTATCTAGTTTATGTAATCTCCTCTATATTTGCAGCCCCTGCTTTATCTGTCACTTATTCTTCTGTTTCACTGGTGTGGGCATATACGAATTACAGTCAGAACAGGACTCTGTCCCACAGCTAAGCAACTGTCATTAACTTATTCTCATTTCCAATAAAACAAACATAAAATAATTAGTTGACTTCAAAATTGTAGTTTTTTTTATTGAAAACTGAACTCAACATGAACAGGAAGAAGTGCATGAAAAGATTTTTTTTTCTTTGTTCTCATCCCATTTACTCTGACCAGAGTTTCTCTCTCCTTCAACTTAATAATGTTCTAAAGTTTATCCTGCACAAAATGTGAATTGTAGGAGGTATGTCATCAATTAGGTCTTCTTATTTACTTTTGCTCTCTCATACATATTAAAAGCCACATACAGTGTGACAGATTTTCAACTTGTTGTCCAGGCATTAGACTGGCTTTGAAATAAAAATTGGGTGAAGTTTTTCATTTGATCTCCAGCACCAAGGTAACAGGCGCTCTGAGTGGTTGTTATAAAAGGAATGCTTTGTTGAAACTTTAACAGTAAGCTTTCGGAATTAACCTATCAGTTACTACATTTATGATGAGACCTGAGCACATATCTGGATGTTCCACAAGCCTCTTCATTCTGATAGTTCATAGATTTCTGTTGCATTCAATTTGTTTCCCTAATGATAGGTAGACTATAGATCAAATCACAATTCAATTACACTTGGGCATCTGCTGAGAATCGGTTGGTTTCATGCTTTTATGTACCCATACGATAGCACAGCCATTCCCAAACATTTTACATAATGAGGCAAACACTTCAAATGCACACTCACTTCCTCCATTTTGCATGTGTGGTATCAGAAGTTTATGTGTGTGTGGTTCTGGAGGCTTGTACATGAGCAGTCAATAGGGCATCTGGTGCCTTCAATAATAGACACGGATGTGGCCTCAACACTCAGATAATGTTGAAACTGCTTCTTGAAAGTTTTGTGGCATACTAACTGAAAACCATTACTGTAACAATCTCCTTAATTTTCAAATCACAAAAATGGTGCATATAAAAACCACTCATGACTACCCTGCTGATCTCCTGACTATACCAACAGGCACTTTGACAATACTCCTGACTATGGCTCAGCCAGTCAGTTAACCTAATCCAACTACTACCTCACCCAAGTCTCACATCACTGCACTATCACCTCATCCATCTGTCACTCCAATCACAAAACCCATTTATCCACTTACCTTACCCATCTAGCCAGTCAATCCGATCATCCACTCACACACTCACTAATATTCAATCTAAGTCACTAAGCTTGTAACATGACCATCAATGCCGCAAAAAATGGGTGTGTCCAGTCTTTTCCTAACTCTACTGAGCTGTGACTGATACTCCCTCAGGGAAGTTGTGTTCCACATTTCTGGTAAAGCCAGGATTAGAAGACCTGGCAAGAAATGCAAAACAGTATCAAATAAGATCTTAAGACTATTAGACATAGGAGCAGAAATTAGGCCATTCAGCCCATCGAGTCTGCTCCTTCATTCAATCATGGCTGATAAATTTCTCAACCCCACTCTTCCGCTTTCTCCCCGTTACCCTTGATCCTTAAGAACCAATCTATCTCAGTCTTAAATACACTCAATGACCTGGCCTCCACACCCTCTGTAGCAATGAATTTCATAGATTCACCACTCTCTGGCTGAAGAAGTTTCTCCTTATCTCCATTCTAAAAGGTCTTCCCTTTACTCTGAGGATGTACCCTCAAATCCTAGTCTCTCCTACCAATGGAAATATCTTTCCAACATCCACTCTGTCTAGGCCAATCAGTATTCTGTAAGTTTCTATTTAGATAACCCCTCATCCTTCTGAACCCTATTGAGTATAGACCCAGAGTCCTCAAACATTCCTCATATGTTAAGCTTTCCATTCTTGGGACTATTCTCATGAATCTCCTCTGAACCCGTTCCAGGACCAGTACATCCTTCCTGAGACATGGGAGCTAAAACTGCACACAATACTCCCAATGTGGTCTGACACCAGAGCCTTATAGAGCCTCAGACGTACATCCCTGTTTTAATGTTCAAATCCTGTCAAAATAAATGCCATCATTGTGGTTGCCTTCCTAACTACTGACTCAACCTGGAGGTTAACCTTGAGAGAATCCTCGACTAGAACTCTCACGTCTCTTTGCATTTCAGACTTCTGAATTTTCTCCCCATTTAGAAAATAGTCCATGCTTCTATTCTCCCTACTAAAGTGTAAGATGCCACAATTTTCCACGTTGTAATCAATCTGCAACTTCTTTGCCTGCTCTCCTAACCTGTTCAAACTCTTCTGCAGGCTCCCCACCTCCTCAATGCTACCTGTCCCTCTATCTATCTTGTATTGTTCGCAAACTTAGCCAGAATGCCCTCAGTTTCATCATCTAGATCGTTAATGTATAAAGAGAAAAGTTGTGGCCCCAACACTGAGCCTTGTGGAACACCACTTGTCACCAGCTACCAACCTGAGAAGGACCCATTTATCCCTACTCTCTGCTTTCTGCCAGACAGCCAAGCTTCTATCCATGCTAGTGCCTTGCCTCAAACCACATGGGCCCTTATTTTACCCAGCAGCCTCCTGTGCAGCACTTTGAAGTCCAGGTAGCTAACATCCATTGGCTCTCCTTGGTCTAAAGTGCTCATTATGTCCTTAAAGAATTCTAGCAGATCAAAACCATGCTGACTTTGCCCTATTTTACTATATATATCCATATATTCATAAATCTCGTCCTTCGCAATGGATTCCAGGATCTTACCCACAAGCAAGGTTAGGCTAAGCAGCCTGTAATTTTCTGTCTTTTGCCATACTCCCTTTTTAAACATGGGTGTCACATTAGTAATTTTCCAGTCCTCTTGGACTCTCTCTAACTCTAGTGATTCCTGAAAGATCAGCATTAACAGCTCCAGTATCTCTTCAGCTATCTGGGGTGCAGTCCATTTGGTCCAGGTGATCTATCCACCTTCAGGCCATTCAGTTTTTCTAGCACCTTCTCCTTGGTGATGGTCACCATACTCAGCTCTGCCCCTGACGCTTGAATTTTTCAGATGTGAGTTGTGTCTTCTACCATGAAGACAGATGCGAAGCAATTATTCAGTTCCTCAGCCATTTCCTTTTCCCCCACCATTATCTCTCCAGCATAATTTTCCAGGGGCCCAATGTCTACTTTTGCCTCTCTCTTGCCCTCATAAAGTGATATTAGATTAGCTGACTGCAAAGCTTGGTCAAAGTAATAGGTTTTACTAAGTGTTTTAAGGGAGCAAAATAAAGAATAGAGGAACAAAGACTGGGATACAAGGAATGTAGGACTGAGGTACAAAAACAGAAAGTGGTAAAGCCATAAAAAAACTGTAAAGAAGAATGATTAAAGGGGAGGCAACAGCCTAGTGGTATTATTGTAGATCAGTAATCCAGACCCAAGGTAATGTTCTGGTAATCTGGGTTTGAAAACTGCCTTGGCAGATGGTGGAATGTGAATTCAATAAAAATCTGGAATGAAGGCTCTAACGATGACCATATCTGGATTACTAATGTCCTTTAGGAAAGGAAATCTTCCATCCTTACCAGGCCTGGCCTACATGCGAGTCCAGACCCACAGCAATATGGTTGACATTAACAATGGGCAATAAATGCTGGCCTAGCCAGTGATCAATGAATTTAAAAAATAATGACCATTACTTGTATGGGAGACAATGAGGGTCAGTGTGTAGAACTTACTGCAAGTTAGGATAGAGCCAACAGGTTTAGTATGCCCTCACATTTGCAGAGGATAGAACTAGAAAGACCAGGAAGAAGTCACATCTAGAGTTAATAAATTTGTAGTTGAGGGCTTCAGCAATATGAAAATTGAGGCATTCACTCTATTTAGTCTCTCTTGGCATGTAAAAAAACGAACTACTGCGGATGCTGGAAACCCAAAACAAATACAGTGGTCTGGCAGCTCAGAGTTAATTTTTCAGGACATGTAATACTCTTCTACAAAAGTGAAAGGAGTTCAGTTCCAAACAATAGTCATACAGGATTTGAAACATTGTTTCTCTCTCCACAGATACTGTCAGTCTTGCTGACTTTCTCCAGTACTTGCTGCCTTAGCATACACCCACCTCTGTGGCTCTGTGAACTGTCTTTAGAGATGGCAATTCATAATCCATTCTGCTCCTGAAATGAAAAATAGCAGAGGAGTCCTTTTAAACGAGACAGGTTTGTCAAAATATTCTGACTTGATGGTGAAAATCCAGCTTCTATTTGGGGAAAGTAGAAAGGGTCACAGCTGAGTGAAGTATCAACACTGTGAAGGTTGAAGGGGTGGAGAAATGATAGCTAAGCCAATCTGAAAGTAATGAGATATTAAGATGAAGAAGAGAATGAATGCAAATGCAACTATATATTCTTAAAAAATACCAGGGAGGCAAATGATAGGATGTCATTCTTGGGAGCAGTGAATCATCCACCAAGTTATGGAGATTCAGAATCATGGCTTAACTCTTCATTCCCTCAATTTGCTGACTAATTTGTTCATTAATAACATCCTAAGTCTAATATCACTTATTACCAAGATGATTTGGTTCAATAGACCTCAAACAACTACAGTAAAAACTTGAGTATTGCAGAAATACACAATATCTGCTTTTTCAGCAATAAATTGTCCAGTAGATCTAGTTGCAGCAATGAACATTGCGAGTGCTTCCCCTTGTATTTGCATGCTTTTCAAGCTTTTAAGAGTCTTATTTAGGAATTGCTCAATTTCAATATGCTGTCTGATCAGGTGGTCACTGAAATTATGATTCATAATTAGTTAATATAACTAGTTAACCGTAATTATATAATTACAACTATATAATTAACTATAATTAGTTGAACATAGAAGTCACTCTCAATTCCCCAATTCAATAAGGGAGGCTCCAAATCCTGGGGAAAAAGAAAGAGTTCGAGTCTCTAAAAGATTTGGCGAATCTCTTCTTGATGCTGATAACAGTCCACACTGTAGCTGCTGCATAGGATGTTGCTCAGGGATGATGCATCACAGGAACAAAGGCAACCCTAAAAAAAGTAAAAACTGAAAATGCTCAGTGGATCTAGCAGCATCAATGGTGAGAAAAAACAAGTTAATGGCTGGAATGTAATACCATCTCCGATGTGAGATTGGGAGCTAAGGACGGTGAGGGGATTTAATCAGGTGGGACAGTACTGCTGGAGACAACATAATCTTCACGTTTGGGAGTTTCATTCTCACTGCCACTGACATTGAAGCTTCTGTCTGCAAGCCCTTAAACCCTTGGTTCTTCATTTGGTGGTCCTTCTGAAAGGAGACAAAATGGGTCTCTTGCCAGCTGTTCAGATGGGGGTGGGGTGAAGTCCCAATGTTTCAAGTCAATGACTGTTTGACAGCACTTCAAAAGAAGAAATATATCTGAGGATAGTATAAACAGACAGATCTTATTAAAAGACAACAAATTGAAATTTGCATTTTTAGTAGTTAAAAGGAACTGAACATCACAAATTATGCTACTCAGTATTATCCACTGATGTTTAAAAAAACATTATTACTTCAATGTGCAGATATGAGGTAGTAGCTGACACTCTCCAATAATAAATTCAATTTGCTTTTTGCCTAATTTTTGTCCCCCTTTGCATCAGGTCTGTCTGCATAGACATCCACCTGTGGTGTCGTGCCTCACTCAAGTGTCACTCATGATAGGGATATTCAACTTCTGGGAACATCATGATCAAATACAAACCTAGTCCCTACTCATCTAAAACATGACCCTCTGTAGTTTACTTTCCCCATTGAGTTGAAAAATGTGGTGTTGGAAAAACACAGCAGGCCAGGCAGCATCCGATGCGCAGGAGAATCGCGTTTCGGGCATGAGCCCTTCTTCAGGAATGAGGCTGGTGTGCCAAGCGGGTTGAGATAAAAGGTAGGGGGGAGGGAATTTGGGGGAGGGGCGATGGGAATACGATAGGTGGAAGTAGGTGAGGGTGAGGGTGATAGGCTGAAGAGGGGGTGGGGGCGGAGAGGTCGGGAAGAAGATTGCAGGTCAAGAGGACGGTGCTGAATCCGAGGGTTGGGACTGAGATAAGGTGGGGGGAGGGGAAATAAGGAAGCTGGAGAAATCTACATTCATCCCATGTGGTTGGAGGGTTCCTAGGCGGAAGATGAGGCGCTCTTCCTCCAGCCGTCGTGTTGCTATGGTCTGGCGATGGAGGAGTCCAAGGACCTGCATGTCCTTGGTGGAGTGGGAGGGGGAGTTGAAGTGTTGAGCCACGGGGTGGTTGGGTTGGTTGGTCCGGGTGTCCCAGAGGTGTACCCTGGAACGTTCCGCAAGTAGGCGGCCTGTCTCCCCAATGTAGAGGAGACCACATCGGGTGCAGCGGATACAGTAAATGATGTGTGTGGAGGTGCAGGTGAATTTGCGACGGATATAGAAGGATCCATTGGGGCCTTGGAGGGAGGTGAGGGGGGAAGTGTGGGCACAAGTTTTGCACTTCTTGCGGTTGCAGGGGAAGGTGCTGTGAGTGGAGGTTGGGTTGGTGGGGGTTGTGGATCTGACGAAGGAGTCGAGGAAGGAGTCGAGGAAGGAGTGGTCTCTCCTGAGTGCTCCATAGGGGTGGCGAGGGAAATATATCCCTGGTGGTGGGGTCTGTCTGGATATTTCCCCATTGAGGCCAATTTCAATTTCATCTATTACCATAATTCTACTGTCTTAGTGCAGCTTCTCTTACACATTGCTTTTAGCAGCTGAACCATCAGAGGAGGTGATTTGACCACACTTTCAAATGCTGGTCTCAAAGTGATGTGGAGATCTATACCTAGAAGTTAACATTACTAATAAAACATTTCCTCAGTGAAATACAGATAGAACAGCCATGTGCTTGTATCAAAACTCAAGGAAAAGTAGAAAGATTTCATTTATTTGATGCCAGGTAACAAAAGCTAGAACCTGTGATCAGAACTCCCACTAGAGGTTATTGCAAGATACTGCTGTATTACTTTTTCAATTCACTGAAGACTGTATTTCATGTCATTCCATTTTCAATTAAACCATATGATTTTAGACATATCAAAGCTTGCTTCGAAAAAATGTGGAATGAAGTAATAAATTAAAACATGCACAATGGTTATTCAATAGAAGTAAAACAACAATTGCAGACGTTGATGGTCTGAAGCAAAAACAGAAATTGCTGGGGGAATTCAGCAGGTCTGGCAACATCTGTGGAGAGAAAGCAGGGTTAGTGCTTATTTAGTTCTGAAGAAATATTACTGGACTCGAAATGTTAGTTCTGCTTTCTGTCCAAGGTCATGCGAGACCTGCTGAGTTTCTCCAGCAATTTCTATTTCTAATGCCTAATAGAAATATTTGTTGAGAATAATTTTTATTAATGTGCAAAAGTATTTCTGAGTTCAACTTGCTAAAATGAATGAGTTTTTGTCTCTAAAGACTACAAAGGTATTTAAGACACATGGAGTGTCACTGAGCCATATATTGCTGGAGGATGTCCAAACATCGCTGTGATGGCAGTAGCCTTATGAATAAGTTTGGTATGAGAAGGAAACATTGACTAGGAAACCTTTTTAATCAACATCTGGAGACTGTTCTGCTGGAACTGCCCATGTGGACACATTTACTTCTGGCAAAGAGTGTCCTCATGGTCAAAGAACTTCCTGAGGCTCTGTCCAGACCTTTACATGAAATATCATGCTTGGATGAAATATTGAATAAATCAAACATGACCTATTTCATGACCAACTTGATAAGGGTGAATAGAGGGAATATTGGAGGATAAGTAAGAGAAAAAAAAACCAGAAAATATGGAGATAGTTAACTGACACAGAGTGGAATCAATACAAAACATGGGCAACCCCCCAGTTGCACACCTGCTCAATATGTTTTTAATTACAAACATGCTTGCACCACTATATTGTGACAAGACTATTCCAAACATTAAATTAAATTTCAGTGGAGTTTCATTTACCTCTTAGCTTCCACCATGAGTATTATGACCGAAGCCATTGTGTTTTGCAAATCATATATTACTCAGACAGTTGTCCTGCTCTACCTTTTACAAAAGAGTTAACACAACGTCAGCTTTTTCTGATAATCATTTCAAGTAATTTCTCAGTGTGAAATAAACTCTGTTCTCTCCACTGCAGATGCTGGAGATCTGAAACATGGTGAATGCTGGAGAAACTCAACAAATCTGGCAGTCTCTATATAGAGAGAAAATCTTTGGACATTTCTGAAGAGTCATACCACACTCAAAACATTAACTCTGCTTTATCTTTCCACAGTTGCACTCAGACTGGCTGAGTTTCTCGAGCATTCACTGCATTTTCTGCTTTCTCTGGCCTCATTTGAGACTTGATTATTTTGTTCTTCTGGAACCAGTGCATCTATCTTTTCAGTCACTCAGTGAGAGGTTTTTTTAAAAGATTTACTATTACATTCCTCTCTAAATTAGTTTGGAAATAGTTTATAATACCTAAAATGAAACTCTTTGAAAAAAGCCTAATATTCTGTTAAATCGTAGGTTGAAAATCTTAGATTGGACTGTGCTATGCAAAGCAAATCCCTTTCACTCCCTTGAAATATGAGCAACTTCAATGAATTGACAAAAAGGTTCACGCTATTTTAACCTCTACATTGCTTTTCATATCACTATAAGCATCTTCCTGCACATTTCCTTAGCTTTAGGACAGACTCCTAGCAAGTGACAATTTGACAAGTCTTATAAAGCTGACAAATAATTAATGTGTTTATTTATTTTATAGATGTTCCTTCCTTAACTTTCCATTTCCTAATTTCTGAGGTTATTTCAAGCATCAGATAATAACACAAATGCTCGACAGAATTTTTGTTCTTAATATCTGAATCAGCTAGAGGTAACCACTTCATGTCCATAACTGTCTGTGATCGTCTGAAATGTAAAGTATTTTGGAGTCTTATTTTGGTCAGCTGTAACATTATAATCACTAATATACAGCCTGGACATTTCAGTAAATTGTTAGCATTGTAATATCCTTTGAAAATCACAATGAAGTAATTTTGTTACCCTGTTGTTATGGAAGCCTTGATTGAATGAAAAATAAAACTTTGAGTTTTTATTTTCATTTTTAGAAAAACACTTTTTCCACAAAAAACATCTCCATTAAATCTACATATTAGTGTACACTGAAATCAGAATAAAAACACTTTATTTAGTTATGATATACGGTGAACCAATGCAGATTAGTATTTGCATGACAAAAGAAATGCAAACATTTCATATTTTCTCTTTAAATTTGGGAAGAATGAGAGCACAGGGGAGCAAACAAAACAAAAGTGATAGATGAGAATTGAAAGAAGGGAAGAAAATAAAAATGGGAAATGGGAAGAGGTTTTCTTGAAGAAAATGTGAATTAGGGAATCATACTTTTGTGTTGTCATCCTCTGATCTTTGGATTTTTTCTGAGTACTGGCAACCCATTTAACATCTTTGCTGTCCTTATTTCCTTTGAAGTCAGTAGAAATAAAATTAGAGAGAGATGTGAAATGGGCACCAATTCAATATTATCCATTTTACAATAACAGAAAAAAAACAAAGATCTATCTTTGTCTTTGGCCTCAACTTGCAATTTGGACACTTCTGGTCAAAGTGAACAATCTTTACATGGGATTAATACATACAATGAGACAATTGTAAATATTGGAAGAATTTGAAACTACAATGATAATTTCTGTTGAGCCAAGTATATACAAGTATATACAAATGACAAACTAAAAGAAAATCAAAGTTGCAATTCTTTTAGAAAATATGTTGCACTGTTTCTTCTTTTATATAACGTTGCATCTTGGGCATAATAGATTAGCACATTGCAGTTTCACCACTGGAAATGGATACTATATCCATTGCCAGAACCGACAAAATGATTTCTGTTCTCTCTGTCCAATGTGAAATAAATGTAGGTCATTTCCATCCAGTTCTAAGGGAGTGCCAGTCCACAACATTAAATTACCCATGCTTCATCTGAAATTGGTAATGAATTTGGGAATTACATTTAGAGAACCAGGAAGACAGATGATGTTGGAAATAATAAAGGAAACATTCACATCGATGCAGTGCAGTGCTTTTCTGAACTCCGATATAATTAGATATATTTGTGGTGTGGACTTCACCAGTTTCCTCATTTCCCCTCCCCCCACCTTGTCTCAGTCCCACACACATTATTTACTGCATCCGCTGCCACCCAATGTGGCCTCCTCTATATTGGGGAGACAGGCCATCTCTTGCGGAATGTTTCAGAGAACACCTCTGGGACACCCGGACCAACCAACCCAACCACCCCGTGGCTAAACACTTCAACTCCCCCTCCCACTCCACCAAGGACATGCAGGTCCTTGGACTCCTCCATCGCCAGACCATAGCAACACGACGGTTAGTGGAAGAGCGCCTCATCTTCCGCCTCGGAACCTCCAACCACAAGGGATGAACTCAGATTTCTCCAGTTTCCTCATTTCCCCTCCCCCCACCTTATCTCAGTCCCAACCCTCGAACTCAGCACCACCTTCCTAACCTGCAATCTTCTTCCTGACCTCTCCGCCCCCACCCCCACTCCGGCCTATCACCCTCACCTTGACCTCCTTCCACCTATCGCATTTCCAACGTCCCTCCCCCAAGTCCCTCCTCCCTACCTTTTATCTTAGCCTGCTGGACACACTTTCCTCATTCCTGAAGAAGGGCTCATGCCCGAAACGTTGATTCTCCTGTTCCTTGGATGCTGCCTGACCTGCTGCGCTTTTCCAGCAACACATTTTCAGCTCTGATCTCCAGCATCTGCAGTCCTCACTTTCTCCTCTATAATTAGATATCTGCCAATGTTGGGAAAATACTGACCAATCTCTGATACTGAACAGGCCT
The DNA here is from genome assembly GCF_037043375.1 of Chiloscyllium plagiosum. Classification (NCBI taxonomy): domain Eukaryota; kingdom Metazoa; phylum Chordata; class Chondrichthyes; order Orectolobiformes; family Hemiscylliidae; genus Chiloscyllium; species Chiloscyllium plagiosum. The sequence goes on along the minus strand of NW_028270139.1, from coordinate 18,537,699 downwards.
GTCAGTTTTTGTTTCAATAGAATTCCTGGTTTTTCCAAAAGTCACACTTCCCGCTCCCCTAAAGGTTACCCTCAGCTGCCTCAAGCTCCATTTCTCAACTCCCTTCAAGTCACACTGCACCAGCTCCTTAGAAACCCCAGTCCTTGACTCCTTCTACTATCCCTCTCTCCATCTAAACCCCATGCTGCTTCCACAGTTTCACAAGAGGTGGCTCCAAAACTGAAATGGAAAAAAAAATTATAATCAAAGAAAAATTAAGTAAAGTGAAAAGTTAGATGCAGAAGATAAAATAACGAAGTCGGAATAAAAGTCAGAAAGAAAGCAGAAGAGAGATTAAAATGACTGAACAGAGAGAGTGACAAAATAAAGGAGGAGACAGACGACGTGAAAGATCCAGAAACAGAAATGGAGAAGGGATCCAATAAAACTAAACCTGTCAAAGAAATAAGAGCACAGGGGAGCAAACAAAACAAAAGTGATAGATGAGAATTGAAAGAAGGAAAGAAAATAAAAATGGGAAATGGGAAGAGGTTTTCTTTTTCAGACTAACCACTACCAATACACTTACTGGGAAGCTGACACAATGAAAACTTACTGTCAAGAATAGCAATTGCATTAAATTAGTGAATGCTGGTGGAGGGGAGGGTGTTGGGTTGATTGGGCATTTTACGTGGCTGTTATTAGTTGTCCATATTTACACTGGTATATCTGAGTTGTGGCATTTCAGTGGTATAGAATTAAATATATTTGTTGCATTGATGGTGGAAATTAATTGTACCAAAACTGGGGGTAAACATGCTTCAAGCACCATGAAAATAATAATAAATACTCAGTCTGGACTGGAGGTTCCATCCTGGCTTTCTTTGCACCTTCTGGCAGATGTGAATTAGCAAACAAGAATGTGATGAATCTGGACCACCCATTGTCCACTGCAAATGCTTCTAGATAGACTGTAACTGCCATAATGATTGTGCAAGATGGATTGGCATTGCTTTAGTGCTTGTCTCAGGAATAACAATTAGATCAGTGAAGGTATTAGTGGTATTTTTGGCACGAAGCATCCCCAGGCATTCTGCAATGCGTTCAAGCACTGAATTGTACATTTAAGCATTGCAAAACATTGATATAAATGACTGCATTGTCTAAAGTTATTAAAGGCTCTGCGAAGGCTGCTCAAAAAGTGGGAGATAATACTTAACCTTGGGTAGTATTGCTCACATGTAAATTATGTCATTGAAAAATATCCTGCTTTGTACTTAGCACCTTAAATTTCCAGTCCTTTTTGATTTTGGGTTTGCAAAAAGCTTTACCTTTTCCAAACACAAGTGAGGTTTACATCCCCGGACATAAAATAGACAGTTAAACTAGGGTGATGCCAGTTTGATGGACCTACACTGACTACTAAAGGTGCCCATATATAAACAGAAGAAAATAAACATGCTTCATTCCAACACAGAAATCCATCTCCTAACAAACATAAATTTTAGTCAAAAAGTATGGTACGGGGAAAGCACAGCCGGTCAGGAAGCATTCGAGGAGCGGGAGTGTCAATATTTCGAGCAGAAGCCGCCCTTCATCAGGAATGTCCAGCATCCGCAGTCCTCACGCTCTAACATACATTTTAGCACAAGTACAAAACTCAAGCCTGAAAATACAGTAAACACTCGTGCATTTTCATCAAACTGAGATTTTTCTTAGATTAAACCCAGCTACTAACAATGGAACAAAAGCTTACAAAGTCACTTAAATACAAATGCTGGGCTGAATCCTATGTTTTTTTTGGCTAAATGTGGGTTGTATTCAGTTTTTTGGAGGAATTCTTGCTTTGAGGCCCAGTGAGATTTCTCACCATATCTTATCAAACTCACCTCATTAATTATTATCCTGCCCTTACAATGTCCAACAAGTGATTGTAGTCCTATCTTATTGTGTTCCTGGAATAACTTGCCACTTAACAGATATCTGGGATCTGGAAAGACCGATGTCCCTTGCACCCAGGCCATATTTAAAGAGTTGCTGCACATCCAGATAAGCTTTAGCACCTCTGTGTTGCCCCTCATCAGTAGTATAATGGTAGAATAGCAACAAAGCTATGCTTCTCACTTCTCCTCACACATACAGCCCCATTCTCCCACCCTTGTTACTGTTTAATCACCACATCATACCACACACTTTTCCTGTTCAGAGCTACATCCCATTTTAACACCCTTATCACATCACTGATATTGTGTCCCCACTGTCCACCGAAGTTAGCAGCCTGTCAATATCACATACAGCCAAACAATAGGACAATTCCAAATTCTTTTTACAGCCATCAAAGTGAACAAACAAAACGAATAGAGGCTTCAGTTTACCTCCATTGTGCAAACCAAATGCTGGTATTATGAGCAACAGCTAATCTGTAGTCCATGATGGTCTGTTACACCCAGCTCCCATCTGTTAGAACTGGATGTCAATCAGGTCCTGTCTAGTTTGTAGTGCCCAGCAGAGCTAAACTCGTGACATGAACAAGGAGAACTTCTTCTTTGCCAATGTCCTTTTCTTCGTTCTCCTTTAAGATCTTCAGGTCCTCAGCATTCAGAACGTTGCCTCATTGCCCACTCCAATTGTGCAGAGCAGGGCATGGCAGGTTGAAGTGGACTACACTGGAGGGACCACCCAGACTGGTCTAAGCAGCACAAATGCATCTTCAGGGACCATAGTTCCTGCTCCAACATAGCCCTGGTAGAGGATGGGCAGCATCATATCTCACTTCCTAATCAGTCAGGGGCTTGTACAATAGTATCATGAAACATGGCTGCAGGGCGTAGCCCTTGGAATACAGTAATCAGCATTGAAAGGCACCTGGACCCTCAAATGCGCCAGGTACATCAGAATGCTCCAGGATGTAGGAATTGCGGCAGCTACCATGGTAGCAGACACACACCTCCTGGAAGTGGTAACTGTGATTATTAATCAAGTGGAAGCCATTTGTTGTGATGAATTCTCCAGTGTTGTGATATGGCCCTCTCAGTGCCATGATGGCACCCAGCTTTGGGGGAGGCTGGCTAAGTTCCAGAATCCTACTACCTGGGCTGCAACACTGAGCACATTATGAGGGAACAAAATGAACCAGGATGATCTTACATAGATTTCAGCGCTCACTATCCTGATGCATTTGTAGGAGCATTGACAGAGATCCCATACAGGTCAGCCATCTGGAAGGAGCCACTTACATAAAAATTCAAAGCTGCTGTCACCTTCACAGTCCTCAGGAGAGGATGGCCTCCCCATCCGCAGATCTCAGGTCGCATGTTAGCACAATGGGACAAATATGACTCTCTATTCCCCAGGCAATGGTAGTTAGGCCTCCTGCAGAGCCCATGCATACTGAGGTGCTCTGTGGCTGTGACCTGTCCCTGAGCTGGTTGCTCCTGATCCTCCTCACGTGTTTGCAATTATTCCCTACTTGTCCTGGCCATTGTTCTTCTTGCAAATTTCTTTCCCCTCTTCGGAATGCAGCCACAGCGACTAGCATCTCACCAGTGGCAGAGTACAAAAGCTTGGTGGAAATGACCTAAGTTTGCAACACAGGCAATGAAAGAGGTTTTTAGGCATCTAAACAGTGAGTGATGGCATCATCTGCAGATGAGGGTTGGACACATTTCTCCGCACAGTCAGCTATGCTGCACCCCAATAGCAAGGGCCTTGACTCCATCAATCATTCACCTCCAGCCTCAGCGTGTGTATCAATTGGGAAAGGCAATGGACTGGAGAGTGAACAGCACATTAAAACAAAACAGAGTGCCTGTTGCATTCTGATCCCTTCCTATCCCAAACTCACATCAATAATACAACTTTCCATTGCATTCAGTACAGACCATTGTAAGATGTATATGACAAATCATGGGGCAATGGTCTGTGCCTCCCATAGCACCTTTGGAAGTTGCACAAATAATGATTTGACTTTGACCAGCAATGGCCTCTTTTCAAGTTATATAGTCATAGAGATGTACAGCATGGAAACAGACCTTTGAGTCCAATTTGGCCATGCTGACCAGACATCCTAAATTAATTGCCAGAGTTTGCCAGCACCTGGCCCATATCTCTCTAAATGCTTCCTATTCATATACCCATCCAGATGCCTCTTAAATGTTGCAATTGTACCAGCCTCCACCACTTCCTCTGGTAGCTCATCCATACATGTACCACCCACTGCCTAAAAAAGTTGCCTCTTAGATCCCTTTTAAATCTTTCCCCTTTCACCCTAAACCAATGCCTTCTAGTTCTAGACTCCCCCACCCAAGGGAAGAGACCTTGCCTATTTACCCTATCCACACTCCTCATGATTTTATAAACCTCTATAAGGTCATCCTTCAGCCTCCGATGCTCCAGGGAAAACAGCCCCAGTCTATTCAGCGTCTCCCTTTTGCTCAAACTCTCCAATTCTGGCAACATCATTGAGATTGCAATGTTAAATGAGCAAACATCAATTGCATGGTAAAAATCTGTATTTGACTCCTAAACACCTTCACTAGATATTGAAGTTACTACATTTTAAATGTGGTTGGGATTGACAAATGGCTGCTTCATGTATCTGCCCCTTCGGTGCCTTTGTGGTCAGCACACGTGGATCCTGTGCTTTTGCCAGTCAAACTGACATGACGGCATCCACTCAGGGCATTTCTTCATCTATTTTCTAGTACAATTTCACAACCAGAGAATGGCAAGTGAATGGCATGGAATGCAGTTCGCAGTAGATACCATCAGCACTGGGTTCCATCTGGTCACCTGGGACCTCCCCAGGCTCTCCATGACTCCTTTTACCTTGCTGTACCCTGACAGTCCTTTTCCATCTTCCCCAGCAAATGGACACCCTACACATTGCACTTTGCCATCAACTGTCCTCCCTGATCCTGAACCCTGACATTACATTGTAATGATGCCTACCCGGCTTCTCTATGCCTCCCTTGTGGAACTCACTGCTATCAACTGTTTCCCATACTGTATATGATTGACCATTGCCCACTCCCCAGATAGTACCCAGTCATATCCATTGACAATGAGCAGCCGTTGGCAAGCCCTTGGACCAAGTCCATGATTGCTGGTACCTCCACACTAGCAGCACATCCCTTGAGTAGACAGAGGACTGGCGCCCACCCAATATCTAACATGGTCATTTGATTGAATAAATGTGCACTATGTTTGTTTATCAGGCATTCCACTTCTGTGGAGAAAGAATTCCTGGAATGTATTTGAGATAGTTTTCTGGAGTAAAATATTAAGGAAGAAGTCAGGGCACAGGCTATTTTCGATCTGATATTATACAAAAAGTTAATTAATAATCTTCTTGTAAAAGAACCTTTATGCAGAAGTAATCATAATATGATAGGAATTATCACCCAGTGTGAAAACTATGGAACTCACTCTGAAATTGGGCTCCTAAATTTAAGCAAGGGCAATTATGAAGGTAGGAGGAGGAAGTTGGCAATGGTGGACTCAAAAAATACATTCAAAATTTGGACAGTAAACAGACAATGGCTAGCATTAAAAGAAATAATTTGCAAAAAAATACATTCCTTTAAGGCAAAAATATCCAACAGGAAAAGGGGCTAACAAGGGTGGTTAAAGGTGAAGTTAAGAGCAAATGAGGAAACTAATAAAGTGCCAAAAGAAGGCATAAGGCTGAGGATTGGATGATCAAAAAATGATAAAAGAAATGAAAATATGAATGCAATCCAGCAAGAAATATTGAAAGCAGTATTAAAAGCTTCCATAGGTATGCAATGAACAAAAGATTAGCATTAACAAATGGGGATCGATTACAAGGAGAGACAGAAGAATTTACAGTGGGAAATGGAGAAATGATGGAGAAGCAAAATAAGCACTTATTGTTGGTCTTCATAGAGGAAGATGCAAGAAGTCTGTTTGAACTAATTGAGGTCCATGAGTCCAGTAAGAGCATAGACTGAAATAAATTAGTATTCAGGTTGTACATTTCCTCACTGAGCTGAAAGATTTGTTCTCAGATATTTCATCACCATGGTAGGTAACACCATCAGTGAGCCTCCGTTGAAGCACTGGTGTTTTGTCCGACTTACTATTTATGTGCCTTGGTCTATTGTGATGGGTGATATCACTTCCGGTTCTTTTTCTGAGAGGTTGGTAAATGGGGTCCAAATCGATGTGTTTGTTGATGGAGTTCTGGTTTGAATGCCAGACCTCTAGGAATTCCTGTGCATGTCTTTGAAAAGCCTGTCTCAGGATGGATGTGTTGTCCCAGTCAAACTAGTGTCCCTCTTCATCTGTGTGTATGGATACTAGTGATAGTTGGTTGTGTCTTTTGGTGGTTAGTTGGTGCTCATGTATCCTGGTGGCTAGTTTCCTGCCTGTCTGTCCAATGTAATATTTGTTGCAGCCCTTGCAGGGTATTTTGTATATGATGTTCATTCTGCTGTTTGTTGGTAGGGTCCTTTCAGTGTGGTGGTAGGTTTGTGGGCTACCATGATGCTAAGGGACCGGAGTAGTCTGGTCATCATCTAAGAATCGGTGGACTGTGCTTATCGAGGACCTGTTGTTCTTGAATACATCGTGTAAATGTTTTTCTTCGGCATCTTATAGTTCTTGGGTGCTGCAGTGTGTTGTGGCTCATTTAAATAGTGTTGTGATGCAGCTCCATTTGTGGGTGTTGGGATAGTTGCTCCTGTAGTTGAGTATCTGGTCTGTGTGTGTGGCTTTCCTGTAGACACTGGTCTCCATTGGCTTTTCGGTCTACTGTGACATCAAGGAAGGGGAGTCTATTGTTGTTCTCTTCCTCTTTGGTGAACTTTATACCTGTAAGGATATTGTTTATGTGTTTTTGGGTTTCTTCTAATTTGTTCTGTTTCATGATGACAAAGGTGTCATCCACATTGTGGATGCAAAGCTTCTGCATAACGGAGCAAACCTCTGCATAACTGCTTCTGCCAAGAATCCTGATATTGGTGGTCAAGAACAACTGGTACCCAATAAGCACAGTCTGCCAATTCTTCCTGAACGAACATAAACAAGAAGACACAACACACCCAGAGACTCTAGCCACACTACCACATATCAAAGACATCTTGGAGATGATGACCAGACTACTCCAGTCCCTTAGCATCCCAACTAGCTACCAAAAGACACAACCAGCTATCACTAGTGTCCATACACACAGATGAAGAGGGACACTAGTTTGACTGGGACAATACATCCATTCTGGGACAGGCTAAACAAAAACACGCACACAAATTCCTAGAAGCCTGGCATTCAAACCGGACCTCCATCAACAAACACGTTGATTTAGACCCCATTTACCAACCTCTCAGAAAAAGAACTGGAAGTGATAGCACCCATTTCAACAGACCAAGATACATAAATAGAGGGTGGGACAGAACACCAATGCTTCAACAGAGACTCACTGATGATGTTACCTAGCATGGTGATGAAACATCTAAGAACAAATCTTCCAGCTCAGTGAGGAAACTTCAAAACCTGAACCACAACCTGAGCTACAAATATTCTCAAAAATCATAAATTAGTATTAGTAAAAATGATGGTAATGACTAAATGTTAACAAATTCCCAGAAACCAATTATGATCACCCTAGACTGTTAAAGGAAATGGCTACAGAGATCATAGATAGATTGATAATCATCTTTCAAAATTCTAATAATTTTTCAATGGTATTTGAAGACTGGAAGATTATAAAAGTAGTCCAACTGTTTAAGAAGGAAGAAAAAAGGAAACAAACTGACACAATGTCAGTAATAGGAAAAATATTAGGATCTATTCTATAGGATTTGATTACTGAACAGTTAGAAAATACTTGCCTGATTGGGCAGAGTCTATATGAATTTATGAACTTTAAAACTTAACTGATCTTGAGATGTTACTAGCATTTTTGAGAAGGAAGAACCAATAGATGTGGTATATTTGGATTTTCAGAAGGCTTTTGATAAAGTCCCACTTGGGATTACTAACTAAAATTAAGGGTGTGGGTATAGGGGTAATATGCAAACATGAATTGAGGATTGGCTAATAAGCTGAAAATAACAATAATCATCCTTTGGATACCAAAGATATTTTTGGTATCAGTGTTGGAGCTCCAACTATTTACAATCTATATCAATGATAATTTAAAAATTGTTCATATGTGGATTTCACTGCCTAGGTCAGCATCTATTGCAGAGAGGGCAGTTAAGAGTCAACCAGGTTGTTATGGGTCTGTAGTCACAAGTAGGCTACACCAGGTAAGGGCAGCAAATTTCCTTCGCTAAAGGACATTAATGTGTTTTTACAACAAACAACGGTCACACGATTGCCACTGATTAGCTTTTTAATTCCAGTCTTTTTAAATGCAATTCAAATTTCAACATTTACTATGGGATTTGAACTCCCCCCCCCCCCCCCCCAAGTTCTGGATTACTAGTCTAATGCCTTTAACACTGTGCCACCACCTCCTGTATTTGACTCTGTGGACAATTGTAATACTTACAAGTTTGTGGATGACACAAAGCTTGGTGAGAATGGAAGTTGTACTGTGGATCCAATGCAATTTCAAGGGTTTTTAGACAGACAGAATGAGTGGGCAAGAGCATAGTAAGTGAAATATAACATGGATAAATGTGAGGTTATACACTTTTACTGGGAGGAACAGAGGTGCAGAATATTGTTTAAGTACTGAGATCAGAAAGTGTTGATATCAAAAAGGACGTATTAATCCTTTGACTGAAAGCTAACAAGCAGGTACTACAAGCAATTCAAAAGGCAAACAATAAGTTAACTTGCAATTCAAGAGAATTTGAGTAGAGGTGCAAAACAATCTTGCTTCAATTGTGTAGAATACTATTGAAACCACTCCGAGAGTACTGAATACTGGACTGGTTTCCTTGCCTAAAGGAGGATATACTTGCTGTAGAGGGAATGGTTTATTAGACGGATTTCTGGGATGGGGTAGCTGTCCAATGAGAAGACTCGGCCAGTATTCCCTGGAGTTTAAAGGAATGGGAAGCGATCCCATAGAAACTTTATAAAGGGCTAGACAAGTTAGGAGCAGAAAGGATGTTTCCTCCGGCTGTGAAATCTATCACAAGTGGACAATTTCAGATAAAAGGCAAGTCATGTAGGATTGAGAAGAGGAGGAACTTCTTCATTCAGAGATAGTGAATCTTCTCTACCCCAAAGGTGTGGGAAAGTCACTCATTGAGTAAGTATAGGACAGAGTTTGATAGAAGCTGAAAAATGTGTTGCTGGAAAAGTGCAGCAGGTCAGGCAGCATCCAAGGAGCAGGAGAATCGATGTTTCGGGCATAAGCCCTTCTTCAGGAATCTTCAGATTCCTGAAGAAGGGCTTATGCCCGAAACGTCGATTCTCCTGCTCCTTGGATGCTGCCTGACTTGCTGTGCTTTTCCAGCAACACATTTGTCAGCTCTGATCTCCAGCATCTGCAGTCCTCACTTTCTCAGAGTTTAATAGAATTCTAGTAACTCATGACATCACAGGATATGGAAATACCACTAGAATATGGCCATTGAGGTGGATGGTCAGTCAAACAAGAAGTGACACAGATAACAACACTGAATTACTTTATTACTTTGGTAATTTGCCAGGGAAAGATGGTACAGGATGAATCCAGTAATGAACCATTAAGAAGTCAAAGGGCATCTTTTAAATTTGTGGCTTAGGAATAAATGTAAGAAATGATTGATGTAACTAATGTGAATTAATTGGAATACGAAAATATTTTGTGGGCATTATTAAATAGAAATAACCAATACAAATATATGTTGAACAGCACAGAATACTTTTTCAGTAGCTTAAAGAATCATTGCCAATCAATGCCTTTAGAAATAGAAGTCAGAAAGAAGTCTGATGGGAGAAGAGATTGTGTTTCTGTCTATGCAAGGTAAATTTTGAGAATATGTCTGAGTCAGCAAACAAAAGGGGTACCAAGTTCCATGGGATAATGGCAGTGCTGAACACAAAACATTCTGTGGGCCATTTAGTACATAAAGAATAGGTTAATGGAGATTTTGTTAACAATAATGATGCAGCATTTGCAATTCAGCAGGAGTTCTGACACCTACTCTGGCGCTCTGCCACAGTAAATATGTATGCAACTGCAACCAACTGAATGTTCCTGCCAAGATGGAAGAACAGACTTTTAAAATGCTGAGCCAATAATTTATTATTGAATTCTGAGATTACAGACTTGCTGACGGATCAATTTGTTGTCTAATAATAAGTTTTATTTGACTGCTCACAGAAATGCACCTTACATTGAATAAATTCTAGGGATCTGTGTGATTATAGCAGCTTTAGAATTTTACATTAGTCTTGGGAAAATCAAGAAGAGAAAGGAAAACTTATCAACGCGTTTGTAGATACAAAACATTCATACTTTACTTATTAATCACATAGACTTTTGAAATTCAAGAGTCCCTTTTATGAAAATTTATCAAGTCTGCTTAGAGAATTGGCTTGTATACCAATATGTAATGCATGTCAACTAACTCACTGCAGGCTCTATTATTTTACTCAGTTGGGAATAATAAATCTCATCTTTATACAAGCCTGTTGAAAATTGTGGCAAATTTGTATTTTAAATGCTGTGATGTTGCTGTCTTTGACTTTGTGAGATCTACCTGTGTAGATTCAGATGTTAGAAGCGGAGAAGATAAAGCACTTTCTCTTTTACCTTTTAACTTTGTTTTCGATAAATCATGTGATAAATCCCACTTCAATCCAATAATGTTTAAACAGTCCCATTTTCCAGTTTCTCAGTTCATAAATAGATAACACTGCGAGGTGAGATAGATGAGGTCGTAGCTGTCACAGGACTGTGAAGTCATTTTGGAATCCTGTCATACGGAGTAGGAATTTTTTTATTTGATTGTATTTGATGCTGGCAAGTTCTCATCTGTATTCAAGTTGGCCCATCATGAGCCCATCTCTGAAAGATAGGAAAGGCTTGCAGTCTGGCTGCAATTCTCATGTGACTATGGCATTCAGCAATTCTGCATTACTGGCAGTTATACCTGCTGCCCTATGAGCAAAAGTGCAGTTAAGTGTCTGCTCTGTCCACCTAGTCTTCATTCATAACAACCTCTCAATCCAGCAAGTCTCTGAAAGCATAAAACAGGTACGTTTGGCCCTGGCATATCAAGACACCTTGCATTCCACAACATTGTCACACTCCTGCACAGCTCATGGTACAATTGATCCCTGAGTCATGGCCACTCAGTCATGCTAGTATGTAGACAGCCACAGCATGATTTGGATTATGGTGAGATTTATGACAGAATCAGATGATAAGCTTGGTGAGGCCTATTTCAATATCAGGAGCAATTTGCTGCATCTTTTATGCATTTATCAAGCAGCAAGGTGAGTTTCTCACTGGGAAGTGGGATATTGCTTATTAAGGGGATGATAATTTGTTAAATGCATTATTAAAACAGCAGCTTAGCTCTTAAATATTCAGTGTCCTATCTTATTAAATGCACTTAATAAGCTAGATGGCAAGAATTCCCGTGTTGAAAGTCAGAGCATGCAACTGGTGGTGTCAACACACTGCTAGCTACAAGGAGCCTCCACGTTGCTCACCACCAAACAGCGTCCCGCGGCTAGATGCATGAGACCAGCTACCCGCACCTCTTGTCTATGGACATTGGCCTCTGACATTTGCCACCTCCTCATGACCATCATAGCACCTCTCCGTTCCACTTACAGGCTACATAGCAAGCACGGATATGCATTGCAATGTGCACCAGCAGCTAGCATTGCAAGGCTGCTGCAAAGACACCTTGAGCACAGGCACAGGCACCCAGCTCACAACGTAGACCAGGCTGCATTGCAAAGCTGCTCACTTGCTTTCTTAGTGCTCGCTCACTTAGTGCCTACCCGCATGCTTGCCTTGCATCATCCCTGCCTTGACATGCCACGTTATGCTAATTAACGCTGTCAAACAACCAGGAGCTTGCTCTGGTCAGCATACCTCAGTCAAGAGAGGGTATACATCTTGCTATATGACAGTATGCTACATTACCATATGCTAATAGCTTATGCAGTAACCACATTATGTGCAGCAAATGAGCAGCCAAACCTCAAACTCTCAGAGTAATTCTCACACATGTCAATAAGCTAGTCATCAATGAGTACACTAAGTTAAACACAGACCCTAATACCAGTCGGATGTCCAGTCGCAGGGCGGGGTGCTCTCTGGCAGAGAGGCCAAGAGTGGGTCATGCTCAATCCAGTGGCTTCACACCAGATGTGCCTTTATCAAGGTGAATTTCTCACTGGAAAGTGTAGAATTGCATATCAAGGGGATGATAGCTTGTTAAATGCATTACTAAAACAGCAACACAGATGTGATGTGGGGTGGAGGTGTCAGTTACTGCTAATGTGGTTGGGGCCACATACAGTCTCGGTCAGAGACTGGGCACTTCTTGTTAGGTTGCTCAAGTCAGTCGTAGGGTCTGTACATAGAAAGGTGTTGCAGAGAGTAGGATGTATCAATTACCCTGGTGAAGTGGAGGAGATTATTAGGCAAAAGTGAGGACTGCAGATGCTGGAGATCAGAGACAAGATTAGAGTGGTGCTGGAAAAGCACAGCAGGTCAGGCAGCATCGGAGGAGCAGGAAAATCCCCGAAATGTCGATTTCCTGCTACTCGGATGCTGGCTGACCTGCTGTGTTTTTCCAGCACCACAATAATCTTGTGGGGGAGATTATTAACCTTCTTACAGGCACTGTCAGCTGTTTCTCCGGACTGTATATATGGCACTGACCTGGGTGCAACTTCATACCAGGCAGCCAGAGTCTGGAAACCTCACTTCCTTTGCTTGTTTCTGGGGAGGGAACAGCCCTTCTTTGAACCATCTTCTCTGCCAGGACCTTCAAGTCCCTGTCAAAGAATTGTGGCACCATCTTCCCCTTCTCCATCATATTCAGATTCCATCCTTGATAGAATAGAATGAACACCCATTGCTTGTTTGGGTGTACTGTAGCCTCTTAAACACGGCACAGGGGTGCTGTTCTTTCAGCCGATATCTGGTGAGTGATGAGTTTTTCTAGCAACAGTGTGTGTTGAGCTGGGACTGGAATTGGATGTAAAGAAGGCCACTAGGTCGGGTAGGCTGTTAGTGGCAAGAGTTTGTTAGGATACAGCGAGAAATCTCACTTCACCTCATGGTGGGAATCCCTAACGAATACTTGATGCTATTCACACTTAGCCTTAAAGGCACATAAGGTTCACCAGGACAGCTGTGTTGATCACCATGAATTAATCAAATACTAATTATTTGTACTGAATAAATGTATCAATGAAATATTCAAATTGTACTTCAAGTAGCATTAGTTTCCATTGCTATAGTTTAACTAAAACTTTCTTAAAATATCTCAAAGACATCTGAGAATTAATGTCTCACTACTGACTGACTTAGTCATACAGTACAGTAACGGCCCTCCAGCCCATCAAATCTTTACCAACATATTTACATGAATTACACTTTCCACCACTTGGCCCATTGCATTCATGTTTCAGGTGTTCATCCACATACATTTTAAAGGTTTCCTTCCCCTACTCCCCTCTCAGATTGCCAACACATTCTGGGTGAAAAAGGTTTTCCTCAAATCCCCTCTAAACCTTCTGACATTTACCTTAAAACTATGCTCTCTTGTTAATGTCCCTGAAATTGGAATGGCTGCTTTCTATCCACCCTGTCCATACTCCTCACAAATCTTATACACTTCAATCAACTCCCCCGTCAGGCATCTCTGCTCGAAAGAAAAAAACCCCGAACCTACCCAGCAGGTTGCAGGGGGACTTGGGTAAACTGCGGAATTGGGCTGAGAGGTGGCAAGTGGAGTTCAATGCAGATAAATGTGAGGTGATTCACTTCGGGAAGAATAACAAGAAGGCAGAATACTGGGTCAATGGAAAGATTCTTGGTAGTGTGGATGTGCAGAGGGATCTTGGAGTCCATTTACATAGATTCCTGAAAGTTGCCACCCAGGTTGATAGGTTGTTAAGAAGGCATACGGTGTATTAGGTTTTATTGGTAGAGGGATTGAGTTCCGTAGCTGTGATGTCATGCTGCAACTGTACAAAATGCTAGTGCGGCTGCACATGGAATATCGTGTACAGTTCTGGTCGCCCCATTATAAGAAGGATGTGGAAGCATTTGAAAAGGTGCAGAGGAGATTTACATGGATGTTGCCTGGTCTTGTGGGAAGGTCTTATAAGGAAAGGCTGAGAGACTTGGGTCTTTCTCATTGGAAAGAAGAAGGCGAAGAGGGGATTCAGTAGAGACATAGAAGATGATCAGAGATCGGGTGGACAGTGAAAGTTTTTTTCCGAGAATGATGACGTCAGCTTGTATGAGGAGACATGACTAAAAACTGAGGGGTGATAGATTTAAGACAGATGTAAGAGGCAGGTTCTTTACTCAGAGAGTGGTAAGGGCATGGAATGCCCTGCCTGCCAATGTAGTTAACTCAGCCACATTAGGGAGATTTAAACAATCCTTGGAAAAGCACATGGATGATGATGGGACAGTGTAGGGCTATCATTAGCTTATATTAGTTCACAGGTCAGCGCAACATCGAGGGCCGAAGGGCCTGTTCTGCACTGTATTGTTCTATGTTCTCTATGTTCTCTCTTCATAGGTAAAATGTTCTACCCAGGCCAAATCCTGGTGAATCTTCTCTGCAATCCCTCCAGTGAAATCACACCCTTGTTATAGATGACTCGAACTACACACAATCTTCCAGTAATAGCCTAATCAAAGGTTGGCATAGCTCCAACATAACCTCCCTGCTCTTATAATCTATACCATGACTGATTAAAAGCAAGAGTCTTGTATTGACCTCTATTGACTTGTCCTATTGCCTTCAGGGATCTGTGGTCCCATCCCCACCCACATTCTCATCTGCTTTGGTTATTATTTACATATATCAACTTAGTTGACTTCACCTGAATTGTTGGAAACTATAATTGATATGTTAGGGAACATATTAATTATGCTATTCAATGATCCCCTTTCTTGAAAATTCACATGTAGATTGGAGCTTAATATAGGATCACTAAATTACATACGCATAAAAAGTAGAGATGATGAGAAACTTAAAAACTGTACATTCCTAAGCTGCTGGAGTATAAAGATATGTTAGGTAAAAGAAAGTGGTTGATTAAAGATGAATCATAAAGGATACAAAGTTGGCCGGTCAGATATTTTGCAATTCTGTTTATTTACTTTGGAATAAAACAGCCTGTGAGAAACTTTACTGTAGATGGTTTGTACAAGGAAACAGCCTGATTGAATAAGTATTTTGTCTTATTCTTGCCACCTCAGCTTCCACCATTCCTGGAGAAATTCAAACATTAAGCCAGAACCTCTGCTCCTACAGCTGTATACTATGTGCCACTAGAAGGAGAAAAGCAAGTAATGAGCAATATATACAGACTCCTTTTGATATGAACCTTATAACTAACTAAAAATACATTTGCAATTTACTAAAGGGGTGTTGGGCCATGTACTGGGCAAGGTGAATGAGCTTACAGATGCCTAATGCCATCAACTGGTTAAATGGGCTGTCTCAGTTCTGTAGTAGAGGTCCTACTATCAATTGGATGTCCAATGGACCTCACACCCATGAAATCATTCTTACAGCTGTCATTGGAAATGTAACAGATGCCATTCAGGACTTGAACACATTCCCCTCCAGCACCTTTGAAAGACTTGGTATCTACTTGAATGCAGATATAAACCAGGTCACTGACTGCTCATAGCCCACTGTCCCGTCTGTTAATAAGAATGAGTCACAGCCCCATGAGAAATGGCAATGGTGAATAAGGAGGCCACATGCTGCTCCATCTTAAAAAATGACATTACTTTCTTACTAAATCTTCAATTAATGATGCCATGCTGTCAGAACATAAGCAAATCAGACTACACCTACAGTAACCGTAGTCCTTCAGTTTTTCAGCCAAACCCTTCATGCTCTGTGCTCTTAAGGTTCACCAATTACAAGTGTCTCGAGAGAGAGACAGTGTCACACATCAGCAAATACTACCATCTATGCTGAATCCACTGTCATGGCAAACCCCTCAGCCCTTTCCTAACTGACTGCTGCAGACCATTTTGTAAAATCATTGGCCATGACAAAAAAAAGTGCCATTGGTGATCATAGGGCGTTGGTATTAGCATGGACTCCAGATATTTTTGAATCAACCTGTTCAAGGATATTAGTACACCCCTTTGGAACAGGTGGGATGTAAATCTGGGCCTCCTAGCTCAGAGGTGGGGACATTGCCACTGATTTACAAGCATGGACTGCACACTGACTAATGTAACTACTGCCACCTGCTGAAAGAAAATGGCTGTAGCCATTTTAACCACTACAGACAGAAGTTGGCTGGATGGGAGAGAGGATTGCAGGTTTTAATTTAAGAGTCTGCTCTAGATTAGATTCCCTACAGTATGGAAACAGGCCCTTCGGCCCAACAAGTCCACACTGACTCTCTGAAGAGTAACCCACCCAGACCCCTACCCTACCATACCCTGACTAATGCACCTAACACTATGGGCAATTTAACATGGCCAATTCACCTAACCTGCACATCTTTTGACTGTGGGTGGAAACGAGAGCACCTGGAGAAAACACACACACAGACATGGGGAGAATGTGCAAACTCCACACAGACAGTTGCCCGAGGCAGGAATTGAACCCAGGACACTGGTACTGTGAGGTAGCAGCGCTAACCACTGAGCCACCATCCCGCCACCATGCTCTAGTCTGTAATCTCTGGGGAAGAGTTCCCTGTAGTATCTGGGGAATAGAGCCCCTTGTTATCTTCTTCTTCTTTACTCCTCTGCTCAAAAACAAGTCTGATCCGTAGCCATTACTTCACTATGGCTGGGGGAAAGAGGGAGGTCACAAATCCACTCCAGCCAAAACAAGGATCAAACCTCCCAATAATCTGATCCACATCATCCACCCAGCCAGCTAACACAGCCAAGCTCCCCAAGGAGTCTCGCTTGCTGTGACAACATGCAGTTTTATGTTCTGGATAATGATGGTGGAGGCTTCAATTTCTTTGTCTCAGTGGCTGACCAGGAATCTCTCCTTTTCTTCCCACACATGTTGGAAGGATTTGCAAGTTGATACCCAATCTGTTTGGCCATATTACAAACACATGTCACTTGGCCATTGACTCCAGGATTGGGGATCAAATCTAGAGGATCTGGTTCAGAAGCAGGATCATGACCCACGTTCCAAAGACTTCCTCTGATTTATTACTCCTTGGAAATACAATCACTGACTCTGGGCTTACGAAATGGTAAGGATGGCTGTAAGCACCTCTTCCAGTACATGATCTCTTCAGAACTCAGCTGCTACTGTTTTTCTTCTTTCTCCTAACATGACTGAGCGACCAGGATGACTCATGTCTTGCACCTAAAACCCCTTGATAATTTAGACATAAAGTACACAATCAATGAGTTTCAAATGAGAACATAATGAAATCAATTCAGGTGCATTGTACATAGATATTAATGATTGATTGATTTCAGGTCCAGTCCCCCTTTAAATCAAGTTCCCAATTACTGTCTTGGATTTGTACCACCCAAATAATTAAGGTCATGGCTGCATGGCACAATACTTCCTTTTTTGACATTGAACTATTTAAAATCAGTCAGTCAGTCCCTTACCTGCTTCAGGTGTTCTAGTTTGTGGATATTTTTCATAATCAACCTGTTCAGAATTGTTATTACATAACTCTCGAGAAGATATGACTTGAACCTGGGCCGCTTGGCTCAAAGATAGAGACGTAACCACCGTATCATAAGAGTCCCTTACTCTGTTTTGAGAAGATCCCCAAACAAATGGACAGCAGCTGAGATCACAGTGGGAATAAGGGTGCAGCTGCAACCTCCCTGTTCACACAAGGCAAAGATCAATCTGTTTTTGCAATCCTATACCTGTTGGTGCTACATTCTTTCATCAAGCACATTTCCTTAGCTGTGTCTTTATAATTACCTGCACAGCTAACCTGCAATGCAATGAAGAAAAACACTATATTAAATTGTTAAACATAAAGCATCCAGCAATGTACTGAAACAGCACAAAACACAGATCAATATGTGACGACAAAATGATGGTTATGAGTATCTAGGTTATACAAAATAAAGGTGAAGTGTTTTCCCATAGGAGGGAGAAAATGTCAAACAAATTAGCATGGACCAATATTCCTAGCAGGAGACCCAAAAGCTTAGAAAGGGGTGCCTTGCCTTTTCTGAGAGTAAATGATAACTGTAACCTAATGAGTGGAATAAATTTCAAATCAGTTTTTTATTAAAGCATAAGTAACAAAATATTATGAGATTATTTACACTTATTTCATAAAATTGTTATATTTTGACCCAATTTATAGAATGCAGTTTATATTACAACTGTAAAAACAACTTACTTTCTTATTGCTAACTTTTCTATCCAATATCTAGCAGGAATGAATTGTGACTTAAGCATCTGGCGGAATGTTCCATCAAGCAGCTGTTAATTTAATACTCTGTGGGTGGAGGAGTAACTGGTGCTCACAAATTTAAACACAGCAAATATATTTCATTAAAAATGCACCCATCACAATAGATACAACATCCAATCCAGGAATTTGTCTTTTAAATTTTGTTCACTACATTTTCTTCTCATAATGCAGTGACGTCAAAATGAATAAACACAAGTTAGGTTATTGAAGGTGTTGGGCAAAGCATTCAGTTGCAGGCATAATCCTGAATTCTTAGTTGTTTGCCATTTTAAGTCTTTCAACCACTCCCACTTCTGACTTCTCAGCCCTTGCTCCTTGGTCTTCTACACTGTTCTAATGAACCTCAAGGGAAGCTCAAGGAACTGCAGTTCAAATAGGCACTCCTCAGCTTTCCAAATGCAACAGTGAGTTCAACAATTATAAATCATAATTCCTGTTCCCATTTCTTTGGGCAGCAAGTGCTAACAATGATCTTTCTGCAACCACCTGGGGAGGTAGTGGTACAGGCGTAATGTCATTGGGCTAACGTTCTGGGATCAAGAGTTCACATTCCACTATAGGAGATGAAGAAATGTGAATTCAATAAAATTTAAAATTAAAAAGCTAGCTAAAATGCAACCATACAACTACTGTCAACTGTTATAAAAAACCCTCACTGACTGACAAATGTCATTTAAGGAAGAAAATCTACAATCCTTATCTGGTCTAGTCTACGCGTAACTAGGCCCCAGCAATGTGGTTGATTCCTATTCGCCCTCTGGGCAATAAATTTTAGCCCAGCATGTCATGAATAAATTAAAAAAAAGTTTTACAGCTCATGTCCTGTTATTTCCCCATTCTGGCTTTCCAATCAGTCTTTCAGTCATTCCATTCCATCATTGTCACAAACCATTTTTGTTGTCTCCTCCCTTCCAAACCTACATCTGCTAAACGAGTACCTGACTCTGTACTTGCTTCAGATCACTTACATATTCAACCTATACCAGTTCTACTGCAATGCTTCAATGACTTGGCTCGTGTGGTGCCACTATTTAAAAAAGGTGCTAAGGAAAAGCCAGGGAACTATTCACCGGTGAGCCTGACATCGGTGGTGGGCAAGCTGTTTGAAGGGATCCTAAGGGATGGGATTTAGAGTTTGTAAATTAGATTAGATTACTTACAGTGTGGAAACAGGCCCTTCGGCCCAACAAGTCCACACCGACCCTCTGAAAAAATAACCCACCTCTGACTGATGCACCTAACCATTTAGCATGGTTAATTCACCTGACCTGCACATCTTTGGACTGTGGGAGGAAACCAGAGCAACCCCACATAGACACAGGGAGAATGTGCAAACTCCACACAGACAGTCACCCAAGGCTGGAATTGAACCTGGGACCCTGGTACTGTGAGGCAACAGTGCTAACCACTGAGCCACCGTGCCATTCCTACATGCATTTGGAAAAGCAAGGACTGATAACAGATAGTCAATATGGCTTTGTACATGGGAAATCATGTTTCACTAAATAAATTG